>NC_059401.1:15234882-15541269 GCF_905220565.1 Melitaea cinxia
ATTTATTACACTTTATTACAAATTATCACACGCTTAACACTAAGCTTTGACTATCTGTAACGTGGGAAACGTCATTTGATTTATCTTTAAAACAATATACCATCGAAGAATCTGGAACACCAATCCACTGTTTGCATACCATATCGTAAAAACTGCATCGTAAAAACTGCTACCCCAAGACATCAGCCCCTAATTCTTCCGATGTTTAAACTGCGACATTGTTGTTTAATTAAGCAGTTTATCTTGTTGATTGTGTTCTCGCCAATTATAAGTTCGCGTGTGTCTGACGTTGATTTGTTATGACAGTTTAGAGATCCTTAAATAATAATCTATTGTAACGTTTTTAGGCTGAAAATTAAACAAATCTGTTGCCGGATTCTGTCAAAAATAAAATATATACTTGCTACTACATATTTATGCTAAAGTATAATAAATATATAAAGTATATAAAGTGTATACATAATATAATACAATATATATAAAGTGTATACAATATTATAAAAGTGAGGAGATATTTTGTGTGTTTGATGCCTCAATACTTACGAAACGACAGAATTATTTTCGAATAACTATTTATTGATTTTTACACAATTATATTCGGTAGTCATTTGTTTTAGGTAAGTGTGTGGATTTGTAGATATTTTTGTGTTAGTTAAAATGAATTAAATGTTAACACTACAATTACTATTATTTTTAATTTATTATAAAGGTTGTAATAGGAAATGGAAATCAAACCATGTCGAATGCTTTAGTAAGACTGTTTTATTAATATGTTAATCACGTAATTTATATTTAGGTTTAGGATATATGTATATACGCTAATATAATATAATACGCTATAATGAGCTAATACACTACATTATATTTCTATATAAGTTTAAGACAATCCATATTAATACCAAGTAAATAAATAATATTAATAATTAACTAGCTCAAGAAGTAAATAACATTGTTGTATATAATAGTTTATATAATCATTTAATGTACATGACGAATAGGATTCGAGATTATAACTTATTTTCTAAGTTCAGTAATTAGTTGACGAGGTTCGTTCGTTTGTCATTAGTTAGGAAAGAAACTTCGTAATAAATGGGGAGATTGATAAATGGTCGGGGTGAACGACCTCTTGTTAGATTTGGTGGAGATATATTAACATTTTATTGATATATTACTGTAATGTTATATTATAACGTGATTGAGATAGAGAACAGTAGAAAATATCTTAATTAAAATCTATAGTATCTTAACCAGGACACACACACTTCAGCCTATCGCAGTCCACTGCTGGAAATAGGCCTCCCTAAGTTCGCGTCAGACATCCCGGTCTTCCGCAATCTTAACCAGAAAAGTACCTCAATTCGAAGACCACGTAATTACAATTCTGTCCTCAAACAGTATTGTGATCCCGTGGTAAGTAAGTAAGTAAGAGTAAGGTAGCCAAAATAAGTAAGTAATACGTTGGTGATGCTTTTGATGTTGTTGGTGCATATAGGCCACGGAGACCGCCACAAGACCAACCGTATCATTAGACCCGAGATTGCTTAGTAAAAACGTGTAAATTAAAACCAACACAGTCACAATTCTTCGCACATGAAAATCATCACTTAAAAACGACATTACATGGTCACTTTATGATTCTCTCATCTATAACATTACTGTCAATAATTTTTTAGTCGATTTAATATCAAGTTAATTATACCTGATCGTATGTAGTATAAAGTATATTGAAATTAATTCCCACTATTACAGTAAATTACTCAAATCTGACGGTTTTATCAGTGTATTTTATAATCCAGCGACAAGAAATTTAGATGTTCTAAGCTTCAAGGAACCTGCATTCTAATTTCTATAGTAGTTTTTACACGGAAGAGAAATAAACATACACCTATTCATCCTAACGAATCACTACCATTACATAGTATAAAACAAAGTCGCTTCCCGCTGTCTGTATGCTTAGATCTTTGAAACTACGCAACGGATTTTGATGCAGTTTTATTTCGTAAATAGAATGATTCCAGAAGAGGTTTATATGTATAATACATGCATAATATAGTAGAGAAACACTGATAGTTTTAGAAGTTTCTAATGTGATGTCGCAAAGAAACACATTTTTTTTGCGCTTACATTTTAAATATTATTATTTTATATTTAGTATCAGCATTGCACCCGTGCGAAACCGGAGCGGGTCGCTAGTTTATAATATTACAATGTATCTTATTAGGTATTATAAAGCATATTATTTTATATATTTAGACCCAGATATTACCACTATTAATGTGTATTTTTACAGAACAATAAATTTTACGAATAAACGGTTTACAATAATTAAGACAATACACGTCTGTGTGATGCCATGAATGAGGTATTAACGTTGAATTATCTTAATAGATAGTGAACGTACGGAATACCTAATGAAGATGCAGTTCAGTTCTGATCAGAATTGATTAAATGTTTATATTAATTAAGGTTCTAGTTTGACGAGTTTCGCTTGAACGGGATACAAACAGAGGGATATAGATATTAGATGCGTTAAAATAGGTTGAAATATAGAAAATCAATCATATTTGTGATATTTTTTGGTGTACTATGTTTTTATAATATACTGGCTGATTCGGCGAATTTGGTGGCGAATTGGATGATCAATTTTCTCTGTTTCCATTACTAACATGTACAAAATAACACGATAAATGCAGACTTTACGAGAGATGACCAACCTAGTCTTTTAACAACCAAAAAAAAAGAAAAAAGATTTGACTCTTATCCTAAAATATTGATCGATTTTTATTTATTATTTTTTTGGAACGAAGTTCCTTACGGCAGGTTTGACATTTGGCTGGGCGACCGAACTGAAAAAAATGTGATACTAAAACTGTAAGAAAAATATATAACGGAAGTGACGTAATACCAGTCACACGACTGTATAATATGACGTTTGTTAAACTAAAATATTACTAGTAAACTTTTTTGTTTTAAATTTTTTATGTAGTTTTATAGTGTCGACAAAAATAAATTAAGTCACATGTTTTTTTATTTCACTTAATATTTTGAATTATTATTATCATTCTTTTGTTTTATTTATTTTATTTTACGGTATTTGTTATTTTCTGAAATACTAAATTTCCTTAATACTTTTATATACTTAATAATAACCAATCAACAAAAAATAAAAAAATAAATAAAAATAAAAATTAATAACTAGAAAATATATATAAAATTGAAGATATTTTTTTTCAAATTGTGTTGCTTCTATACTATCTGAAAGAACTTCGTTCCTACCTGGTGTCCAATGACAACACATAATTTTTTATTTATTATTACCATACAAACATGTAACAAAAATACAAATTACACATTCACAAAAAAAAAACAATTAGGTTTACATAGGAATGTCGTTTAACAATCATTCGCAACACAAGAATCACAATAAAGTTCTTAATCAAAACAAAACAACATTACAGATCAGCAGATATGCGTTATGTGCATGCACATGTTGAACAGAATTTTCCGACATAGAAAGTTTTATTAAGATGCTATTCTTTATCGAAACTTTGATTGTAAGACCGTGACATTTTCATTAACATCTAGATGAATCAGTCCTTACATTTATGTATATAAAAAAAAAAAAAAACATTTCTACAAACAGAAAGACTCAGCGTAAAACTGCATGTAATTGATCGAAGACCGCGTGATTAGTTCGCGATGGGGGAGCTTAGGGCGTTAATATGTTTATCACGTTATTATGATTTAGGGAGATTTTGGGGATATTTGTGGAGAACACTATTATTGTTGTTTATTTTTAGTATTTTTATTTTTCGTGAATATTACATTTTTATATTTTTTTTTGTCTGTGAATTAGGAATATAAGTGTAGTTTATTAATGTAATGAACATGCCTTTTGACAAAAAAAAATGTCATAATATCATATGAGGCAGTTATTATATTAAAACGTATCTCTGCAATACTTTAGCATAGGAATTATAAATACATAAACACAAAATTAAATACGGCTGCCTAAAATTTCGTCTTTGTTCTTTTGAATCCGACTAAAGAACAGTCTCAGACGGGGAAGCCAAACCTCAGAAACATTTCTACAATGTTATTTGATGTGCTTTTGTGACCGCAAAGAGATATTCTTTAGTATTTGAGACAGCGCTTCGTACAAATGTGGATGGTTCAAAGGACAAACGTGTATTTTTACATGTGTTACGTTTAATTCACGGTGCATTTTTATTTAAATTGTTTCTGATTTTACTAGTTTTTACTTCTTATGTTGTTAATGTATACATAATAAATGATATGATAAGATAAAATAAAGTTTTGCCACAAAATATTTTAGTACGTACATTAAATCCTTATTTACTGAAATTCATTTGAACGTTAGGTGCTTTTAAAGTTATGATTTTTATATATTACTAGCTGTGGCCGCGACTTCGTCTGCATAGAATTCAACAAAATAGTTATTGTTCACTTCACTCAGTTAAAAAAAAGTAGCCTAAGTTGCTCCTTGTTTCATCAGCTATCTGCCAGTAAAAGTCCCGTCAAAATCGGTCCAGCCGTTTCAGAGATAAGCCGGAACAAACAGACAGATAAACAGACTAAAATTGTAAAAAAAGGTTACTTTGGTATATGTACCGTGTATACATCCATAAGCATTTAGTAAAAAGCGGTTATTTTAATATTACAAACAGACACTCCAATTTTATTTATTTGTATATATTTATGTTACTGACTGTCTGTTTGACACTACTTACTGTTGTCTGTGTTGACTGACTGTTACTTTATTTTGCACTACATATCTACCCACTGCTGTATAATATAGCATTTTAATAACTATGAATTTAAATAACATATATATTAATGCAGTTTTATTGGTAAATAGTATCTCTCTCTCTCTTTTTCTCTCCATACACACATAGTACGTACGCAGGTATATCATTAGATATATAATAATAATTATTTTTTAAAGACAAACAACTTCACTTCCTTGTATATTACAAAGTATCACAATCAAACATATGTCTAGTATTACATTACTTCATAATAATGTTTTACGAAGCCATTCATACTGTGGTTTTTAATGCATATTAATGTTTCCATTGACGTCGTATACAAAATAATTACAATGGAGTGGTATTTAGTGTTCTATCGTTAAATCTGTCGTAAACTTATTTTTTTAAAATATAGCTCATAAACGCTTAGATAAATTGCGGTTCTTACCGCTTCTATCCGCTATAAACCGGTTTCTGTCTGATAGAATAAGTTTTAAGCAGATGAGACAGGAATAAGTTTCAACATGTCAACTTGAAGCAGTTGAAGATTTCTTCATACAACATAATATATATAAATACACGTAGGTAATAATACTTCTACCATATTTTATTAGACCAATTTGAAAAATGATTATACTACTTTGGAACTTACAACAAATTAACTGAAGTGAACCAAAACAGTCTCTAAGTCCGTCTGTTGGGTAAAAACCTAACCCCCATTTGAGGCCAGAGTAGAAGTTTTATCTGTTACGTTTTCTTTCTAATATTATTTTCAAGTCTGAACCAAACCAGTAATGATCAAACTAATAAATTACTACAACAGAATAACATCATGTCTAATTGAAAGCGAATTCCAAATTTTAGTAAATATAGCTTAGAGTATTTTTAGTTCATTATAATTTTTTTAATTATAACTAAGTCGGAAAACAAGCATAGGGCTTACCTTATTGTAAACTGGTCGAGGTACTTCCCCAGTCGGTCTGCACCATATTTTGAGCAAGAAATTTCCTGCTGTATACTACTTCAGTTAAAGTATAATAAATACATACATATATTTTTTTAATTTTTAAAGGTATTTATTTTATTTATTCTTTGACAAGGCGACAGTGGAAGGTATTTTAATCATTCACCTTTCATTACGTCATAAAACTCGCTCGTAAAACTGCACTTTTCACTATAGATTTTTCATATTCGGTTTTTCATGTCCGTGTTCGGTAATAAAAGAAATTACTTAAAAAATTGCAGCTGTGAGAGGTTGGGGGTTGGTTATTCAGAAGAGGCTGAACACGGCTGTAAAAAACAAGTTATTGATAAGATGATATAAATTTTTTTAGAATTAATGCAATTCTAATCGAACCTACTTGTACCTTGATGCTCTTAGTGTTTTAAAAACTGTATACGCATATTTATTATATAGCACGTATTAATAGTTGTGTTATAAAATTTTCAGTCATTTAAAATAATTTTTCTAAAAAGTGATTTCTCATAAGCTTTTAATGTTACGAATGTACACTATCCCTTTAATACAATTATATAGACACATTAAACAAGAACAAACTAACACACACACACACGCACACACACCAACGCACACACACACACACACATACACACGTACATAAACGCAAGTACACTCATTTGTGCCCAAACCATAAATAAGAATAATTATGTATAATGTATTGTTTATTCTTTTTTCTTCTTTAAAAATAAAAAATAATAAATACTCCAAGATTCTAAACATCCGTGTGTCTTACACAAGGGTGAAAACAACGTTCAGCAGTGAATAAAATCTGGTAGCTCACTCCAGGGGTCGGCGGTTCGGTTCAGCAATAGAAGATTAATACAGGCTTCCTTTGTGTTTCCTTGACAAATAACGTGGGGACATTCCCTTGGCGTTGAACGTCGATGCATCATTATTACGGATTATTCATGCAGCCTGTAACACAATACTTCAGGATATAATGGCTTGTAAAAGGCTTTCAATGAATAATAAACATTGAAAAGTTTTACTGTATATTTAAAAATGTTTATTTTATTTTGAAGCACAGACTCTGATAAACGCTAAGAAATCAATATATGTATACATGTAAATAATAATGAACAGCCGAAATATATGTGTGAACGTAAATTTCGAACGACTGTACCAAATCGGTTAATTTTTTGTCTAATAAATCGATGAACGCCCCCGACATGCACGAAAAAAGATGAATCATTGTGGCGTAACGCTCATTGTTCCGTCACGTTCAGTAATAGTTCCTCAGTGATAGTATATGGAATATCGATTGGTCCATATGTCCGATGAGATGTTTTGTTGATTTTGTTGTTTGATGACTTTGTCACGTTACACTATCGTCCGTAAACCAACTTTTTGCTTCAGCCTGTAATATCCCACTACTAGGCATAGGCCTCTTTCCCCATGTAGGAAAAGGATCAGAGCTTAATCTACCACGCTGCTCCATTGCGGGTTGGCGGATATATTCCCTATTATGAGTAACGATCGCTATCAGGTGTACATGATAACAACCGAGACCGACGGCTTAACGTGCTCTCCGAGGCATGGTGGGGGGTACCCACAAGGACTGCACAAACACCCAGACCACGGCAAACATCTGTATGGCCGATACAAATGTTTGTCATGTGCGGGGATCGAACCGGCAACCGCCAGCGCAACAGCTACAATCCATGACTGTAACCACTACGCCAACGCGGCGTCTAACTTTACAGTCAACCAATTTTTTTTTTACAAATATAATGTAGGAGGTGGAAACCACAAATAATCCAACATATATGTCATTAATAAGTTTAGGATTAACGAAAAATGTGTGTTTTAATCCAATTTATTGTAAACCCAACTTATACAGAATTTATCTAAAGACAATACGGGCTAATTCAGATACTACATTGGTGTAATAAAGGCGTATCACTCTCTTCCTAATCGTTGTTTTTGACAGTTTTGAATATCTCCTAATTCAATCGGTTTATCTGGTCTTCTTGAGCTTTGTTACGTTATGTCAGTGTAACTGACAGTGGTTTTTTTGACCGTCAGCCAGGGGACTGTATCTTTTTACTGTAAAAGATAGACGCTAATAATTTTATAATCCTAATACCAGTTCTATGGCATAAATAATATTAATGAAGACAAACTCAAAATAAAATCATTTTAGTAATTTTTCAAAGATATCTAAGCTTAGTTTTTAAGAACATTTAGTATTTAAAACGCGTGATTTTTCATAGTAAATTTATAGAAGATTGTGTACAATTATAAATACGCGTAGTTTAAATGAAAAAAAATATATGATATTGATTTTTCGATTCGTTTTCGAGAATACGAAATCCATTAAGTCACGTCACTTGATTTTAGTATAACTCGATTATTTATTAAATTAATTAGTCACGAAATCGCTGCTTAATTTCGTTACAGACACTCGAAATAATTAGATACGGCTGTTCGTTAGTCACATACAACGTGACTCGTTAAAAATATTTTATAAGCTTGAGGATAATTTTGTTTATACTATAGTCTCTAATATGTAATTTCTTTGCGCCTATAAATAAAAAAAAATAACTAAGTAAAATTTTTTAAATTATCGATTTTTTAAAATTACAAGCAACATAAATATTGTTACATTATACGTGATACAGATTTATTAAAGTAAGCAAGAAAAAGAATCAATTTTTATCATTATTTAAATTTTAGTGTAAATATGAAATCAAATTAATATAATTTATATTTTAAAGTAGAAAATTTTTCGAACCCTTAAACAGTGTAAATTAGTACACCCTATACAAATGTCGCCTTCAATCATCAGACCTAGCCCCGCCCTAACATTGTACCACTTAACTCCCTCTGAAGTCTTGAGGTAAGAAGAGCTAATCTTCTCATTAACATGCTTCCCTTAAGGGTACTTGCCATTTCACATATTATGTGATAACGTTTTACATGTAATGCTAA
The DNA here is from genome assembly GCF_905220565.1 of Melitaea cinxia. Taxonomy (NCBI): domain Eukaryota; kingdom Metazoa; phylum Arthropoda; class Insecta; order Lepidoptera; family Nymphalidae; genus Melitaea; species Melitaea cinxia. Next base: position 15,243,604 of record NC_059401.1, read on the forward strand.
GATATACTTTGATATCGAGTACTTTAAAGTAATTAATTTTCGAATGCATTTCTTTTATTAATAAAATATGAAGTAAGAATGTTTATTATGTGATTTTATGATGACACATTTTTTGAATAAGAAATTAAAAAATAATTTAACAAAGTAGCGCGCGGTTCGGACTACCTTAAGGTAAGCTGATCCATAGCCTATGAGCCCTTTCAATAGCAAAAGCATCACAAATGCGTTCTTTGCTCTACTCTAGATCCTCTATAGGAGCTCTAGCAATAAGGAAGGGACCCACTTATTACCACAGGAGCATAACCACTTGTGAACAGTATTACTTAGCTGTGGTTTTCTATAAGATACTTTCCTAGTTCACCTGATCTGAGTTTTGAGCAATTTACTACTGTGACACCTCAATATATTTTTTCGATTTAAATATAAAGTCAGTCTTATCTTTTCAAAATATCTTAGCATATGAAGTTGCACCTTTACGATCTCAAGATTCAGTCATATTGACGCTTTTAAATAAAATATAAGGGTTTTGATATTAATTTCGAGGGTTCACGTGTCTTAGCCCTCCACAGACATAAAAAAACTCGGGTTGTTAACGAGATCTTAAGTATTCATATAATAAAGCCGTCATAAGTGTCTTCTAGTATTTACACATTATAGGATTTATCAAAGGGCTCAAGAGGACGGAGAAAAGAATGATGTTGTATATGCTAGTTGAGACTGGCTAAAAGTAAAATTATATTAGTAAAAAAAAAATCCAAAACTTAACTTGAGTATGTTGAAATTGCTAGTTTTCAGTAAGCAGTTTTAAAATATCAACAGTTATATCCATCGTTTAAGAATTAACTTATAAAAATTTATTATTTCTGTATTCAGATTTATTACAATAAAGAACTCTAGACCCGATTAGATAGATAGATTTTAATTAATATTGTGAAAAAAATAAAAAATGCTATCAAACAATTTTGATTTGTTTCAATAATAATGTATATAAAATTAATACGTTTTAAAGAATTAAAAATAACAAAAAGAAAATGTATACAAAAAAAAACAACTTTCTAAAATACATTCCTCCTCTTTAATTATCTGTTCTTCACACAGATTCTTTTGTAAGTTGATTATATATAATATATTTTTATACACGGTTATCTGTTCCTACGGTAAGCAACTTAATGCTTTTTATAGGTGTCAGCTGACTGTTATAGCAACATACATTTTTTTGATAAACGTACATAAAATTAAGACATATGTAGAAAGCAGGGCAAGAATAAAATGTGTCAACGGACAATTCAATTTTAGAACGAAATTAAATGAAACAAAATGTCACAAAAACTTTTTTAAATATGCCAAAATGACCGATCATTATTCAACAGCGTTGCATGCTTAATGTTATTAAAAACGTATTCTAATTTAAAAAAAAAACTGCTATATATCAAAATAAGTACGAAATCATTAATTTGTTAAATGACTTTATTTGGTGTAAGTAAATAACATAATTTTGTTACTCTTTAATTAGGGATATGTAAAGAAATAAAGTGGCAACTCTAAGATATATTTTTTTATTATAATTTATTTATTTAGCTCTTGAAGATATTTTGAATATATACAATAAATTACTACTAAACAGACCGGAAATAATTTTTAGTATAAACACAAATATCCACACTCCGAGTGGGAATCGTAACCGCGACCGACACGGCAAACGCATTATTACACAAGAGCGGTCGTCTAAAGTCACCGTGTGATAAAGTAGTAATTTTAACAATTATCTGCCATTTTCACAACATTATTTAATTATAATTGATATAAAATAATATGTAATAAATCACTTAATAAAATATGTTTATCCATTACAATTCAACATCAAAAAACTTAGGAAGCAGACATTTATACTATCAGGACATTTTTAAAGTATAATGATTCGATAAAGTAATCAAAATCTTTCGACATCACTGCTCACTGACTTTTACCAAAAAGGATCAAAAACACCTGAAACAAAAGTAATGTTCGAGAAAGCTCGTCGTCAATACAAATAAATAAAATTTGAGTGTCTGTTTGTAATATTAAAATAGCCGCTTTTTACTAAATGCATATGGATGTATACACGGTACATGTACCAAAATAACATTTTTTACTTTTTTTGTCTGTCTGTCTATTTGTCTGTCTGTTTATTCCGGGTAATCTCTGAAACGGCTGATTTTGACGGGACTTTCACTGGCAGGTAGGGCTGATGTAGCAAGGAGTAATATAGGCTACCTTTATTTTTAACCGACTTCCAAAAAAGGAGGAGGTTCTCAATTCGACTGTATTTTTTTTTTTTTTTTTTTTTTTTTTATGTATGTTACATCAGAACTTTTGACCGGGTAGACCGATTTCGACAAATTTTGTTTTAATCGAAAGGTAGTGTGTGTCAATTGGTCCCATTTAAATTTATTTGAGATCTAACAACTACTTTTCGAGCTATATCTAATAATGCGTTTTTACTTGACGCTTTTTTCGTCGACCTACGTTGTATTATACCGTATAACTTTCTACTGGATGTACCGATTTTGATAATTCTTTTTTTGTTGGAAAGAGGATATCCCTAGTTTGGTACCGTGATAAGGAAACCAGGATCTGATGATGGGATCCCAGAGAAATCGAGGGAAACTCTGGAAAATCCGTAATAACTTTTTACTGGGTTTACCGATTTTGATAATTTTTAATTTAATCAAAAGCTGATGTTTATCATGTGGTCACATATAAATTTTATCGAGATATGATAAATACTTTTTGAGTAATCTTTGATAACGCGTAGTTGCTTGACTATTTTTTCGTCGATCTACGTTGTATTACTTGTCGATGTAATTGAAGTCGGTTTTTTTTCGTTTGCGAGCAAACACAATTATAGAAATTTATTTATCTTATAACTCTGTGAACTAAACAATAACTTTATTGCCTTGTTAAACTCCACGCGAACGAAGTCGCGGGCACGGCTAGTTTATCGTATAAAGTACCAACCATAGTTAGTTTTCTATAAATACTTTACGAGCACGCGAAAAAAACATTAACGCAAAGTGTAGGAACTGCATTTTCACTAACCGATTACTTCTTTACATCATTTATAATGTTATCTTACACAGTTGTGTGTAATTAGAATCTAATTTACTAATAACTTTCTTTTTTCGTTTTCAGACTACTTTTTGACTAAGTAGGAGTCGATTAAAAGAAATAATGTTTTTATATCTTTCCCCTTTTGATTAATGTTTTCAAATAATACGCTTATTATGTTTTTATTTAAACATAAATAACATTGAAATATAGTTATTATAGTTTTGGATTCGCCATCCTAAGTGAGTGAATGCACCTAGAAGCGATAGGTTGCAACGCGGAACGAATGGACCAAGGTTAAGAAGTCATTACACTTATAACAATTATATAGTCTATATAATTATATTTACAATGTATTAAGTTGTCGTATATGTTGTCCCGATAGTCCCGCAAATGACTCGAATTCTTATCAGCTAGCAGAATAAACAGTAACTATGAAAGATGCGTCAAACTGTTACAAATACTAAACGAAATAAAAACAAAATAAATTTAAATATTTAAATCACGAACAAGGAAGCAACTTTTCTAAGTTCTATCAAAAACTTGGAATCAAGACACCTGCATCCGATTTTATCTCTTTTATCCACGGCGTGTTTGTCTTTTCTTTTCTCTACCAATATTGACAGACAGACAAAGTTACCCGCTTCCAAAATGATTGTATCCCTAAATGTTTAAAAAATTATTTGTAAAACTAAAAATTGTTTCTTGGAAAATATTTTAAATTGACATAATATTCTTTGATATAGTCTTACTATTATTTTTTTAATAATTCCTTATTTTATTTATTTTTTATTTATTTACTCTTTATTGTACACCACCATATGCAAATACAAAATAATAATAATACAGACAACTTAAGAATGTGGTGTATAAGAGGTGCTTATTAGGTATTAGTAGGTTACATTTAAAAAAAATACTAGATTTACAGAGTACACTTTACACCATATATACTAAGGTTAGTTTTGAATTGTTTAATAACGCATCAATTTTGTTCTACTTAAAAACGGAAAGGTGATTACATTTTTATTCTTATTTATTGGTAAGTTAGTTCTATATATAAAACAAGTTTGAATATTCAAGTTTTAAACAATTATAACTCATGATGTAAACTGCTACTTATGGATTTATCGGTAGGACAAAATTCTTTCGTTCAAAAAAATTATTATTGTCACTTTTGCTTTTTAGGTAGGTACTTATGTAATATTGTTCTTCTTATACTTTTATGTCTGTAATAACGTCTTAATTAAATACAAATTGAATTTTTTATTTCTTGTTAAGTATCTTTAACTATTAAAAAAGTTAATAACACCATACTAAATTCACAGTCATATAAACGTGAATATATAAACATATAATACGGTAACTAAAGTAGGTAAGCAGAAGCACGAGAAGCGGTAAGAATAGTACTTAGTCTAGAACCTGTAGGTCAAGCAGTCAAGCACAACGTGAAAACTAAATTGCAGTCATTTAGAACACTCCTGTACCAAAGACACAGTTATATATTTATTTTACATTCAAATATAAGCTTAAATGTATATATTTATCTACGTGTATATATTATGTTTTATAAAGACGTGAACTTAAGGATTTACATAAATGTGAATTCTAAAAACACAATTAAAAAAAACATAATTCGGTTCAAAATTGACTTTTAAGTTTTTTTTAAATGTGTCTAAATTTTTTTAAATTATATCACAAATGTTTTAAGAAAATAAATTTTCCAATTAAGATTTACTTTGACGTCATATTTTAGTTTATATGATGTTAATAAGTTAATAATTCAAACATACAATAAGAATATACACTATTAGAAACCCATTCGTTAAAGAATTAGCGAGAAAAATACCAAACCATTTATCAAGCCCTACGTTTGAAAGCGGCAAAGAGATGAGACATGCAAATTGTGACGGAAAAACAGCTTACGGCAAAGGGATATCAAAGTAGGGATCGCTCTACGTAGAGACAGTCAGCGAAAATACTCTGCGCACGAAAGTAATGTTGGAAATGGAAAAGTGAACCGCAGATGTGGAAACCGTGCAATAATGTGAAGTAATTCGTTCACATGTTTTCGTGGACGCCTGTACGCTGGCTAAGCGACTTGAATACCTGATTCAGGAAGCTGGAAGCGATAGTGATAACATCACCTTGGATGACGAATGTTTTGAATGAACTTTAGAATTGCTTGTCTCGAGTATGATTTGAAACTGGGGCACTGGGCAATAGCTTGCTACTTTTCCACTGGACACAAATAGGGAAAAAGAATCCAGTTAATATTAAATTTATTTAAAAAAAAATTAGGATTTAAACCACCAATGAGTTTCGTAAGAGAAAAGGTAAACTTTTTTCGGATGAAATTATGTGACTCGTATGAGAAGTACCTAACTGTGACTGAAGAAGGGCACAGCAGGAAATATCCTGCTCAAAACTTGGAGCAGCCTGACTGGGGAAGTACCGCGACTTTACACAAGATCACAGCTAAATAATATTGTTTTTCTCCCACATTTTTTTATATTCCGACAGTCGATCAGAGAACTCAATTTAAAGGGGATTTTGTTTCGAAATGTGATACATGTTAAATTGAAACTAAAAAATTGACGGCTTTTTCAGAATAAATGGATAGCTGGTTATGTAGCTAAATTTGGTCAAATCCTTTAACTGTGGTATATATTTTGGTATATATCTCGTAGTTCCTAAATTGTCAAAAAACGGGCCTGTAATTATAATCGGAGTTTTATTTTATTTTACTTTATTTTGGAAACAAACGGTATTACATAAATATACAGGAATACACAACAAAATAGTATCACTTAACCAAAAATAGTTTCCGATATTAAAAAAGAACATATGACAAAGTTCAGAAGAGATGCTTCACAACAATAGTTCAATATCAAAAAACTTAATAATAATACTAAAAACATTACTATAAATTGATTAACAATCATTGAGAGAAAAAAAAGTAATAAATAAAGAAATTCAAAAATCATTACGGGCATTATGAAATAAATAAATAAATAAATAAAAAAACAGTTTAAAAAAAATCACAAATCAAATAATTAAGGATCAAGCTACAATTAAAATCATAATTAAATTAAAATCAAAAAATAAAATCAAATTAAGAAGAACATCACGAATATCATAACATCTGTCAAAGATACATTAAATCAAAGCATTCATCACATGCAATTTAAATTGATTGAGAGAGAGATGAAAAATGTCAATATTTATAAACAAATTATTGTACTGGGCACAACTTCTGTTAATAAACGCGTTTTTATAAAATTTTGTTCTTGTAGCTGGGATGTCAAATGTAATTTTATGTCTAGAATTTAAACGTGGACACTTAAAATTTAATTTTGAAACCAAATATGACGAGTCAATTACTTGGTTCACAATATTATACAACAGAACTTGATCCCGCTGAACACGCCGGTCAACGGCCGACATAGGTTTTATCATAACATTCAAATTTTCCGAAGAGATTGCTGTTATAGTCTTTAGGTACCTGTTGTGTATACGGTCGATTTTATAAATATGACACCCGTACTGAGGACTCCAAACAGTAGAAGCATACTCTAGAATAGGTCTAACAAAAGCATTATACAAAAGTGTGTGGGTGGAAGCATGCTTGAACTCCTTGGATATCCTGAGCACAAATCCCAACATACGATAGGCTTTGCTAGCTACATAATCGACGTGCTCATCAAAGAGTAATTTGGAGTCAATAATAACTCCAAGATCTCTTACCACATCAGCCCTCGATAACACTTCGCCATTCAGTTTATAGCAATAATTTATACAAAAACGCTTCCTACTAAAAGTTATTACATTGCATTTTTTCAAATTTATAAACAAAGAGTTCACTGAACAATAATTACTAAACCGAACTAGGTCATTCTGAAGGTCTATACAGTCATTGTTGTCTTTAATAATTTTGAAAATTTTATTGTCATCCGCGTATAATAAGAAATTGGAGCACTTAAAAGCTGAAGTAATGTCATTTATATATATGTTGAATAATAAAGGCCCAAGATGGGATCCTTGAGGTACCCCGGATGGCACTGGAATAAAAGATGAAGTAAATCCTTTTATAGTAACTGCTTGACTACGGTTAGCAAGGTACGACTCAATCCAACGCAGAAGGTCACCGTGCACACCGATGTATTTCAATTTATCAAGAAGAATCGAATGAGATATTTTATCGAAAGCCTTAGAAAAATCTGTGTACACGGCGTCAACCTGAAAACCTTTGTCCATTGCACATGAAATAAAATCAACGTATTCCAAAAGATTTGTCTCCGTTGATTTTCTATTAATAAATCCATGCTGCTGGGTAATGATCGTAGGTCTTATTATAGGTAGTATAATGTCGTATATAATCTTCTCAAACATCTTCGGAATGCAGCTTAACTTTGAAATAGGGCGGTAATTTTTTATGTTATGTTTATCACCGCTTTTAAGGATTGGTATGACATAAGATCTTTTCCATTGAGAAGGCATTACAGATGTTCGCAAAGATTTAGAAAAAAGACAATATATGGAAAACCTTAAGCTGTCAGAACAGCTCTTCAAAAATATAGCAGGTATCCCATCAGGGCCACTGCCTTTATTTAGACTTAAAGATTTTAAATATTTGTCCACCATCGACAAAGAAATATCAACAGAAAACAGGTTTAAACTGTTGTTGCAAGTATGAATATCGTAGTCGTTACTATTAGACGAAGAAATACCGGAATTTGACTCAAAGGATGAATAAAAATAGCTGTTAAAGAGGTTAGTAATCTCTTGTCCATCACTTGTAAAAAAATTATCCAGATAAAACATATCAGGCAATTCAGTATTTTGGCGTTTAGATTTTACAAATGTCCAAAAATATTTAGAATTTTTAGCAATGGTATTCTCAGCATGATCTATGTATTTCTTATAGCAATCGTTTTCAACCGTTTTTTGTCTCTTACGCAGCATCCTAAACGTACAATAGTCCCTATAGTTACCGTAAATTTTCCATTTTTTATGAAACTTTAACTTTTCCTTTATAACCTTGACGAGAGAAGAAGAATACCAGATAGGATATTTTCTATGCTCAAGTACAACCTTAGTAGGAACAAACGTATCAATAACTTTATTGATAATATTATAAAAAACTTCAACAGCACTTTCCATATCCAAGCAATTCAAACATTCCAGCCAATTAACCTCAGACAACTCTTTATTAATAATACTGTAGTCAGCTTTGTTAAAAAGCTTAACAACCCTCGGAACACCCGTAAGATAGTTAGACCTTAAATAAGTAAAATCAATATCCAGAGCCGGGTGATGTGAATCTTCTTTAACTAGTGGAAACTCACACTGTTTCACTAAAACACTGTTAGCATTACTTATTACCAAATCCAGATATCGATTATTAGAATTAGGAACTATGTTAAATTGGTTAAGATTATTTATGTGCAAAAAAGTCGATAGCGAGTTTACCTGAACATGTGAACCTTGTTGCAAATGAGATAGTTTAGTAGCGCCTGTATCATCAACAGACCAATTAGCGGGTGAAATATTAAAATCACCGACCAAAAGATAAAGATCTTTAGGGTGCAAAATGATTGATTCAGACACCTGTTCGTAAAACTTAAATTGGTCATCGCGTTGTAACAAGCACTGGGGGAAGTAGCAGCAATATACTCGAAAGTCTGTAGGCTTATTATTAGATTTAACGCCAATACAAATGGAAATTACATCCGATGAACAAGTTTTAGTAGACGGTTGGACAATAACATCCTTAACAGTCAATCCCTTTCGCACAGCAATCAGTACACCACCTCCCAGTTTTTCATTTCGAGATTCATAATCGCGATCACAACGGTACACTGAATATCTGGAGTCAAAGAGCTCGGAATCAAATACACTGGGCATCAACCATGTTTCAGTCAGGCAAATAACATCGTATTCGACATTAAGCACATGGGAAAAAAAGTAACTGGTTTTTGAACGAAGTCCACGAACATTTTGGTAATAAACAAAAAATTTGGAATCCATTAGAACAATTAATAACTATAAAGAAATAAAAAATAAAATGAAAAATAATGTATATGCATCAAAACTACAATTTTTCTTTATTAAAATATTGACCAGTAAATTATTCATTAAAAATAGTAATATATTACAAAATTTAGTAGTAAAATACATCCCATTGGTCCTAAAGTAAAATAGTACTTCCCAATTATTAAGTGAACAAATATGAAAATTGAGTAAAAAGACTAAAAAATATCTTTTATGCAAATCCAGCCCTGTGCAGGAACAATCAACAGTCAAAGTTAAATAAATAATAAAATTAAATAAATTCTTCCTCTCTCTCTCAAAATAAAAAATTAAAAAATATATATCAATAATACTTATCGAACAACAAAAAATACAGTAATATAAAATAACATAAATGTATACATTATCAATACCTATTACATCTTTTTTAAATCCTTTTCGGTTTGAATATGCAGTACAGAACTCGTGTCATTTTTACGTGCCATTATCGAACAGTTCTTAATCCATACATATCTATAGTTTTTATCTCGAGCTAGCTCCTTTGTTTTGCGAAGAAGCATTTTATTGGAACTAGTTAGGTGGTCATTAAAGTATATGCGATTGCTGTTACCCACAAAACCTATGTCACTGCATATTATGTTCTTTTTTTCTCTCAACCTCGCCAAAAAGTCATCTTTTTTATAACGACACAAAAAGCGAATAACGATCGGTCTAGGTTTTTTCGAATCGTTATTCTTAGGACTAACTCTGGTGACAAAATCAATATCCGCTTCGGCATAAGTGTTAATATCTACGACCTTCGAAATGTTGCTAATAACATTCAGTAAGTTTTCATTCTTTGTTTCCGGGACTCCAACAATCTCGATATTTGAACGACGTGCCCATTGTTCCTTTTTATTTATTTCTACCTGAAGCGAAGTGACGACACTTTGTAGGTCCAAGCAGTCAGACTTAACAGCTTGTAAAGGTTTAATTTTCGCTTCAACAGATTCTATCCTTTTGGTGACATGATCATATTTATCACTAAGAAACTGCATAGAACCGCGCAGTGTAGATATTTCCGCCCTTAACTCATCAAAGTTTTTTTGGAATGACGAAAAAGCTACTTCAAGTTCTGATTTTATTATGGCACGAATTTGTTCTATCGTGACCTGTGCAATACTTAAGTTTGGTTCAGTTATTGCAATTTTGTTTGTAACATTCGCGATACTCTTTTCTAACTTTTGTTTAGGGCGTTTAGTTACATAGCGGCAAGGTGTATCATCGTCATTATTACGTGGAGAACTGCCAACACAAGAAGGGCATTGCCACGACAGCCTCGTGCTATCGTCAGGATCCCAATTCGGTGATTTTGATGGCAGCGCACATGCAATGTGAAAGTTACGTTCACAGAATGTACATTTAAGAGGATCGTTATATTCACAAGCAGATTTCACGCAACAAGCAAACTCCATTGTAGGTCAATAAAATCTAATAATAAGATATATAAAGAAAAATTTAAAGACAATAATTCAAATACGCTGGGGTTTGAACTTGCAACAACACGATCGTTGCGTTAGGCGTGTTACTATATCCAATACACCAACGAAACGCTAACGGCTACCGGCGAATTAAACAGTCATATGCTCGATCAAGCAACTTACACAACGCAAAGGTCACCGACACACGACGTATACACGGTCACGAAGTCACTTTGAATTTTTGAATGCGACCAACGAATATACCGCAATATTATTGGAATACGACTAAAAATTTAGCACTATACTTTGATTAAACTTGCACAATCACTGACTGAGTAGTTAGATTAACTATTAACGTAGGATTAACTAGTAAACTCAAACTTTACACCAAATTTCTTTAATTATTAAGCTAACAGAAAAAGCGATACATCCTCCTCGAACTTTAACTATGCGGGTACTGTTACGAACATTTGTAAAATTAAATACTATAGTACAATTCAAGTTTAAATATTTTCTGTAATTTTTTTACGTTGTTGTCTTTTCTTACATCTCAATCAAATTTGTAGATTACTTTCATTTTATATGAAATTAAAAGTAGCATAGTGAGTGTTTTTAGGGTTTCGTACCTCAAAAGCAAAAAACGGAAACCTTATAGGATCACTTTGTTTTCCGTCTGTCTGTGAAGACCCTTTTTCTCAGAAACGCGTGGAGGTATCAAGCTGAAATTTATATCAGTACTCAAGTCTACTGTTCCTTAGAGCTCAAACTTCTAAGCCAACACAATCAAAAGATTCAGCCTTGCAATTTTTCGATACTCGCAAAGGAATCAAAACCTACAGGGTACTTGCTGTGAACTCAGAATGTTAAAATTTGGAACGAAGCAACATTATAGCACAAATAAAAAAAATTGCGAAAAGCATAAAATTTTAGTTACATCATATAATAAAATATTTTTAATAAGTTTGTTTGTACGGCACCAACAAAACGGCAAGTCCAACTCGCACTTGGCCCGTTTTTTTATATTTAAAATTACAAAAATTAAAATGTAATTTACTCTAGTAGGTTTTCTGACGGCTAGAACAGTATCTCTACCAAACGAAACACTTTTTTTTTCATTTAAACTTTGAGGTACTTAAAGGTTTAATGGCTTGATCTATATAATCAAAGTTCCTCACTAAAAGGTGACAGTTACAAATTATATAAACACTTTTAATAGTACGGGATTATTATTTTGTAACTCCAAATATTTAGATGACGTTGCAGACGCAATAGTTTTAAGCATAATCAAAAATATTCGAAATCGTATATATATAATTCTCGTGTGTGAATCACAATGTTAGTTACCCTACTCCTCCGAAATGGCTGGGGCCGATTTTTATGAAATTTTGTGTGCATATCATGCAGGCCTGAGAATTGGCTAACATCTATTTTTCACTCCCTAAGTTATGAGGGGAGGGGTGATTAAGGGGTTAATAACATATATGTCAAAACAACGTTTGCGAGGTCAGCTAGTATTTATATAGATGACAAAAGCTGGTGATAATTTCATGACATTTTTTTTTATTTAAAATAAAAACTCGCACCATTGAAGATGAAAAAGCAACGTAACAGAATGATTGTGCGGTTCAACAAAGGTTTTTCTATCTAGATACTGCGCTGTCAATCTATCGGTATTGTTAACTCGATTCGCTTTTCACCTTTCAAACGTAGCTTGTGTAGAGCATGGTATATCTTTTTTTGTCGAACGCTGGTCGATGGAAGAACAACTTTTCCTATAAATAAAATGTCTATGCGTTCGATGCGCCTTCGTAAATATGCAGACGAGAATATTTCACAACGTATACTAAAAAAATTAACATCAATAAGTTAATTAATTAGAAATTGAATAAAACAACAGTAAAGAAAATTATGAATTTCTTTTTGTGGTTTGGAATTTATAATACAGTTGATATTTTTTTCATGAAAATAAATAAAATCTTTAATATTTGAAAGCGTTTGTATGTTGCAAATATCTTGAAAATATATTAGTCAGTTATCATTTTCTATTAATAAAATGTATTAGAGTTGAGAAAACAAAAAAGACAGATCGCAACGATTATGAAACGGGTTGACATAGCTTAAATTATTTCGGTAGCTTTAAGCCGCCATGAAGTTTTTATACTCTTCTATTCTTCTTCTATTGACTTTCTATTTTTTTCAGATTTGCTTAAACAGTGAGTCAGGCATATTTTTAACCGACTTCCAAAAAAGGAGGAGGTTCTCAATTCGACTGTATTTTTTTTTTAATGTATGTTACATCAGAACTTTTGACCGGGTAGACCGATTTCGACAAATTTTGTTTTAATCGAAAGGTGGTGTGTGCCAATTGGTCCCATTTAAATTTATTTGAGATCTAACAACTACTTTTCGAGTTATATCTAATAATGCGTTTTTACTTGACGCTTTTTTCGTCGACCTACGTTGTATTATACCGCATAACTTTCTACTGGATGTACCGATTTTGATAATTCTTTTTTTGTTGGAAAGAAGATATCCATAGTTTAGTACTGTGATAAGGAAACCAGGATATGATGACGGGATCCCAGAGGAATCGAGGGAAACTCTTGAAAATCCGCAATAACTTTTTACTGGGTGTACCGATTTTGATAATTCTTTTTTTGTTGGAAAGAAGATATCCCTAGTTTAGTACCATGATAAGGAAACCAGGATCTGATGATAGAATCCCAGAGAAATCGAGGAAAACTCTTGAAAATCCGCAATAACTTTTTACTGGGTGTACCGATTTTGATAATTTTTAATTTAATCGAAAGCTGATGTTTGTCATGTGGTCACATATAAATTTTATTGAGATCTGATAACTACTTTTTGAGTAATCTTTGATAACGCGTAGTTACTTGACAATTTTTTCGTCGATATACGTTGTATTTTACTCGTCGATGTAATTGGAGTCGGTTTTTTTTCGTTTGCGAGCAAACACAATTTTTTATGGCCTATCCGATACTTTTGGAAAGTACATTTTTCTTGTAGTGATTTTTTTAAAGGTTTTTTTTTTTAAATCACTAGTTCGGCAAACAAGCGTACGGCTCACCTGATGGTAAGAGATTACTGTAGCTTATAGACGCCTGCAACACCAGAAACATCGCAAGCGCGTTGCCGACCCAATATCCAATCCCCCCCAGGTGGACCACCTTACTCACCAACAGGAACACAATACTGCATGAAAACCCCAGTCGGGCTGCTCCATATTTTGAGCAGGAAATTCCTGCTGTGTAATGAAGATAATATAATATAACCGACAAAGAAAAGAAAAATAAACTATTTACCTTTATAGTACTATTACAGGGAAAGAGGGGGAAAGAAAGAGAGAGAAAGAGCAGGAGAGAGAAGACAAAACAATCATATACGAAGTCTGTTTACGAAGTTCGGTTCAAAGTATTATCATTTTTCCTGTCCGAGGAGCTCAATCATGTTGATGTATTTTAACTTAGCGAGGTAATATTGCGAACATATTTTTGTACGTTCTTATCTGGGCTTAATTTAATTAGAGATTACGGTATATTGAAACTTAAATAAAATTAATATTTTACATAAGTGTAATTATAAAATTGTAACAAATATTAACGTTGTAATTAAATTTTATCTTTCAAATATTAGCTTTATAAATATTGTAATGATGATATTATAACGCCGCGTTGGCGCAACGGTTACAGCCATGGATTGTATCTGTTGCGCTGGCGGGTGCTGGTTTGATTCCCGCACATGACAAACATTTTTATTGGCCATACAGGTGTTTGCCGTGGTCTGGGTGTCTGTGCAGTCCTTGTGGGTCTCCCCACCGTGCCTCGGAGAGCACGTTAAGCCGTCGGTCCCGGTTGTTATCATGTACACCTGAGAGCGAAACACTTATTAACTTTTGTCCATCAGTATTCTACAATTTTTCGGAAATTTGTGCAACATAACGTGATGGGATGCAATACTAAATGCCACGACTAAATCTGTAGGAGTCATTTACGGGATTATCGGGACAACATATACGACAACTTATTACTTGTGGATCTCCCCACCGTGCCGTCGGTCCCGGTTGTTTTCATCTACGCCTGATAGCGATCGTTACTCATAGAGAATATATCCGCCAACCCGCATTGGAGCAGCGTGGTGGATTAAGCTCTGATCCTTCTCCTATGTTACACGGGGAAAGAGGCCTATGCCCAGTAGTAGGATATTACAGGCTGAAGCGATATTTTAAACGCCATTTTAAAAATTGTCATTAAGGTCTTAGGAGCCTATCCAACTAGTAATAAACTACAACTTTTGATCCAATATTGGGTGTGTGGCGAGTGGCGGCGGAGTTAAATGGCTAAAATGAAAAACAATTTGTTCGATCAATTTGTCAGATACTTTAATCTGACATTGGTAAAAAAGGTCCTAAGAGACGTATGTTTTTTTTTATATAACCGGGTCGGCAAACAAGTGTACGGCTCACTTGATGGCAATTTGTTACCGTAGCTTATAGACACTTGCAACACCAGAAGCATCGCAAGCGCAACATTGACGCTACCCTCGATTCCCCGCCACCTTTGGTTACCTTACTCACCACCGGGAAACAACACTGTTTAAAAGCAGTGTTATTTAGTCGGACTGCTTCAGATTTAGCGCAGGATATTCCCTGCTGTACCCTACAGTTAAGTGAAATGTCAGTTATATTACAAGTAAATCCGCGTGGAATGCTTGTTATATTATAAAACGACCGCTTGAGACTTCAAAGCGTAGATAACGTTCTATCACTGTATTTATCTAGATTTACTATATAACTATGCTTTGTGTTGGAAAGAGACAAGGCTTTGACTATTTCTACTTTAAAACTAAAGATAGCGTTACTGCTTCATTTTATACTTTTTATTTGTCATATTGCTCTTAAAATATATAGAAATACTAGCTGCCCCGCAAACGTTGTTTTGCTATAATTATATTAACCCCCTTCACCCCCCCCCCCCCTTATGACCTAGGGGTAAGAAAAATAGATGTTGGCCGATTCTCAGACCTACCGATACGATATGCACACAAAATTTTATAAAAATCGGTCCAACCCTTTCGGAGGAGTATTGTAACTAACATTGTGAGACGAGAATTTTATATATAAGATTACATTTAAGGTTGATGTCGAAGATGGTCTAATTAAACGCATCACACTTAAATCCCGATGGTTCAATTATATATTTTTTTCTCTCTCTTCAATTACTAATAATAAAATTGTGAAATAAAGGTTTTTAAGACAAAGTAAATAAATGTGAACATTAATTTATTATAAAAAATGTATTTTATTTTATTTTATTTATTTTATTTTTATTTGGGAAACATACAATTTTATATTACATTATTATATTATGACTAATTACAATAACTGAAATCAATAAAGTTTCCACTATTAACCGTATAGTATGTATATATATGTATATGTATGCGGTGTATATGTGCGTATATGAGTATAATATGTTTATGTGTATGTTACATAATATTTGTGCGCACCGTCCCACACTCCTTATTATTAGTCCTCTCTCCAAAGATTGCCTGGAAGAGATCGCTGTATTACCAATAAGGCCGACTGTTGCAACTGATGCAAACTTTATTTTTAAATATCATTTGTAATACTGTTAAAACCTTGTACTGGTGTGCGAAAGTGTAAATAAATAAATAAAGTTATTGATTAAACAGTGTTTGACTGGAAGCGGACCTATCAGTCGAAATAACAGGAAATTTATGGAAAATTTTAGATAAGAGAAGCGGCTGTCTCCGTTGGAAAATTTCCGTTAAACTTTACTTTTAAAAATATCAAACTGATAGTGATGTTTGGCTGTGACTCCACTTCATATTTTCAAAAGCAAAATAGTGTTTTTAGATATTAAAATGACACACATACACACACTGTACGACATACACTGTACGAGTAAGTGCTTGTAACTTTAAATTTAAAATACACTCTATTCAAATGTACTTTTAATTACAAGTCTTTAAGTAGAGTGAAGTATTCTTTGCTTATTCTTCTTCAGACTTGAATAATAATTTTACGAATCTTTGTTTTCAGTTACATCAAATATAAAATAAAATATATTTTAATTACCAGATTTTTTTAATACATCCCATACAGGAAAGTACCACGGGGCCAAGCCTGCCCCAGGCTTGGCCCAACTATGTAGAACTCTGGGCCAAGCCTGCAAGCCAGGCTTGTCCCAGTATTGGTAGAAGTCTGGGATGATAACGATGGGTCAGGCCTGAGCCAGGTTTGGTCGCCGGGACTGGGCCAGGCATGGTCACCGGGACTGGGCCAGGCTTGGTCGCCGGGACTGGGCCAGGCTTGGTCGCCGGGACTGGGCCAAGCCTGCAAGCCAGGCTTGTCCCAGTATTGGTAGAAGTCTGGGATGATAACGATGGGCCAGGCCTGGGCCAGGCTTGGTCGCCGGGACTGGGCCAGGCCTGGGCCAGGCTTGGTCGCCGGGACTGGGCCAGGCTAGGTTGCCGGGACTGGGCCAGGCTTGGTTGTCGAGACTGGGCCAGACTTTTAAGCCAGGCTTGGTCCAGTCTTGGTAGAAGTCTGGAATGATAACGATGGGCCAGGCTTGGGTGCCAGTATTAGGCCAGGTTTGGTTACCGGGACTGGGCCAGGTTTGGTTGCCGGGACTGAGCCGGGCTTGGCCCAGTCTTGGTAGAAGTCTGGAAGGATAACGATGGGCCAGGCTTGGGTGCCGGGACTTGACCAGGGTTGGTTGCCGGGACCGGGCCTGACTTGGTTGGCAAGATCGGGCCATGCCTAATTCCCAGGACTAGGCCATGCTTTATTGCCAATATTAGACCTCGCTTAACTACTTATTACTGCCCAAAAAATTAAATGCCGAATATTTTCCATTTATAAAAAAATGGGATTAATAATTGTAAACACATGTTGATAGTAACTATATTTTTATTATAATGATGCACTAGTTAAATTACATTCAAATACTTCACTGACTGTAATTAACAATACAATATAAATCATCATCATATATATTAATATAAATAATTGCTTGTTCTACCGGTGACAACTAAAAAATATTTTATTACTTTTTTTGTAAGTTAATTAATTATAAAATTTATGTATATAACGTAAACATGATGGACGGTCGGTAATTTTTTTTTCAATTTCAAATCAATTCACATAAATAATTTTTATAATTTTTAAACTGATAATTATTATTTACTGCGAACTATTCGCACAGGTATTATCTAGTAATATCTATTAACTAGTCGCATAGGTTTATACAGGTATTGCTAGTAATTAAAAAAAAACATTAACCAGTCAAATTACTCAAACTGTCATTAACGAATCGAATAAAATATAAAATTATTAAAAAACCATATAGGTATATATTAGTTTTCTTTGTTGCGCTGAGCGCGTCCACCCTCTCTGTCCTTTGCTCGGGATAAAAATGCACTTACTGCAGTTATCACTCCTATTTTTTCCTTAGATGATTGATATTTAGCCATTAAAAATTCTGGAACCATAAAATAATCATATAATTAATTCATATTTCACATTTAAAAAAGCTGTGTGTCTACGGCAGTAAAGAATATAGCCTTCCCGTGGGTGTCGTAAGTGGTGACTAAGGAATAGAAGTTCTACTACCACCTTGGAACTTAAAAAGCCGACCAATGGCGGGATAACCATCCAACTGCCGGCTTTGAAATACACAGGCCGAAGACGGGCAGCAGCGTCTTCGGTGTGACAAAGCCAGCCCTGCGGTCACCAACCCGCCTGCCCAGCGTGGTGACTATGGGCGACATACATGAGTTCACGCCATTTTTGTCGCGAACTTGTGGAGGCCTATGTCTCAGCAGTGGGCTGCGGTAGACTGAAGTGATGATAATGATGATTTAAAAAAAAAGCATTAACTTACGTTCCATAATTTTGAAAGTTTCAGTATCCCTAAAACTTTCTTTTCCTGCGCCTTTTATTTTGCGTCCACAACCGCTATATTTTAGTTGCCCTTCTTTTTTAATAATTTTCTCCATGATTTTAAAAATGTCATCTTCATATTTGGTAGATCCAGCCGAAACCATTTGAAATATTTCAGTCTATAAATATTGAATACTTTGTTTAATAAAATATAATTCAGTCGTAATTAACATTCACATTATTTTTTAGTAATGTGTAACTAATAATTTAATAATTTGTAAATAATTTTTCAATCTTTTGCTAACAATATTTTAATAATTTGTAAGTCTTTGTGAATAATATTTGGATAGTTTTTAAATACCAATGCTTTGCGTTTTTCCTCGTTATCTTTTAAAGATTTATCAAACTACAAATGTCGCAATGTCTTTGTATGGCAAGGCGTCGCCGATAATATTCCAAGCTCTTTGTTTACTCGGTGCATCTCCTGACTGCTGGACGACTTCTAATATTTTTTTAACTTGCTGTCCAATGGTGTAATTGACGCTTTTTTTTTTTACTTTAGACATTTCAGTGCAAATAATACGCTGCAAATATTTCGCAAGATCCTCGTAGTTTGTGATGCCTGGAAATTGTACAATAAATGATCGTGGTAATATATATTATTTTAAAATTAAACATGTATAATATTTTCGTAAAATAATTGACCAGTGCTTTTTTTAGCCTTTGATAATGGTAAAAAGTGAAAAAAATATATATTATAGTACGTTTTTTATTTCTTTACTTTTTACGTGATATTATAGCTCACTAACGAAGAGATTTTAAGCAATACAGTATTAACCCTTATCCAATTAAGCACCTTAAATAGGTTATGCATTTAATATAGATCAATATGGCCCTCAGCTCACAGCATGTAATTTAAATGAATAGTTTCGAAGATATTACAAATTTAAAATGCAGGGATATAGCGGTTGCGGCGGTACCGGGCGGGCGGCGCGGGCGCGTGCCCGTAAATAATAATAAAAGTAATAAGCGCGTCGAAGACCGCGCGCTTCGACCACCACACCAACTTTGTTATAAGCCGAGGTGCGACCTCTCTAGGAGACACCCTAAAATTTAGGGTGTCTCCTAGAGAGGCATTAGGTAAATTTTGAGGTTATAAGAAAAAAATGTAAATAAAAAATGTATATGTATATCTTTTTATTACCTACAACTTTGCCATTTACCTTATTTCCGTAAGACTTGTAGTTTAGCCAGAAATCGACATAAGCCGTTTTTATCCCCATAACCCCTCACTTCCCGACATTTATTTTTCCTTTCATTTTCTTTTCCAATCGGTTTCATCCTACTATAATTTTTTAGATTTCAAAAGCTAAATGTACTGGTCTATAAGTAAATATAATAATAACAATATTAATAAAAACAACAACAACATAATCCTTAATTATTAATATGTTTGTTCAATGTCAATTTGTAATTATCATGTGTAATTTCTAAAACGCGTATAATTTTTCAATTATTATTACATGATAACTAATTCAGGAAATATTAAGTAAGTAATACCTTTAGGTTCCATTATACTTTCACACGCAGCTTCATCGCTCTTATCAGGTTCCTTCTAAATTGTCGTTGGAAGGAATTACTACAAGAGCATAGGCTCAGTATTTAGATGAATCATAGATTCACTCTCAGTGCTCTCAACATCATTTGTTTTAAAGGATTTTTTAATCGGCGTGATCCTTTATTATAATCCTCTGAAACGCCAATAAATTATGTTACTACACGATTACTACTACACCGAGCACCATTACTTTTATTATTAGACTGAAATTCAATAACATTAGCGAAAACAAAATTACGTTGTACATTTTAAAACTTCTAAAAGATTAAATTCGATTTTGATATTTATTAAAAGGTTAATTACAAGATATTGCCTCGAGATAATTTTAATACTATAAATAAAATAATTTATGTGCGTAAATACTCACTAGCTTAGCTGATAATCTTGATTGGTTACTTTAACCATGTCATGAAAGGCCCAATTTCAAGTTCAACCCATTTATTCACCTTTTGTCTTCATCTTTTTTTGGTGGCCACAAACACATAGTTTCGTTCTCAGTAAGCCAAGAGATTAGTACTAACTCTATCATTTTTTATTGTTTAATTTAACAATTTAAATTTATTTATAACAATTTCCGTCATTATACAAGTAAAAAAAAATAATAGTAACCTAAAAGAAATTAAAAACGATGAGTGAAGCAAGCACGTTGCTCGACTGATTCAACACAACAGTAGCGTAGCGTATGTCGCAGCAAATATTTTGAAATAAAAATAGGTAAAAAAACTTTTTAAGTTAAACGGTTTTATGTTAAACATACATTGCAATGTTTAAGATAAATGTACTAAAAACCAAAAAATAATAAAATAGATACAGTCGTGGGAATTATAAACATATGCATAGACTAGACTAAAATAAAACCGTGGGGCACGTCAATTGTCTACAATCGTTGATTAAAATGTTTGTTTTGTAATGTTACACTATAATTAGGCAGTTGTTCAACCGACAAAGATGGACGTGTGATAAGTAGGGCTAGAATGTGGAAACAAGCTAGCAAGCTCGATTATAAGCGAGTTTTAGGGTTTCATAGTGGTGAGCGAGTAGTACTTTTATCATATGTTTTGTCGATTAAAGACAAACTACGAGCAGTGAAACGATTCCTCGCCAGCCAGCAGTGTGAATGTCCAACGATAAACTAGTTGAAACATCTCTTTTATTTACATGGAGTGTATAACTATTGGAATTTCCATGAGCAAGAAAATAGTAAGTAATTTCCTCACCGTCTGCGGGCCAACTGCCTATTTTAACGACGAATTAAACGATTCTTCTATCGCACATTAAGTCGATAATTTGTAGACAATTGACGTGCCCCACGGTTTTATTTTAGTCTAGTCTATGCATATGTTTATAATTCCCACGACTGTATCTATTTTATTATTTTTTGGTTTTTAGTACATTTATCTTAAACATTGCAATGTATGTTTAACATAAAACCGTTTAACTTAAAAAGTTTTTTTACCTATTTTTATTTTCTAGTTTTTAGTTTTTATTTCGCATTCTGTTTAATTCATTTAGTGCTTCATTATTGCAAGGCCCATCTTAAATATTGAGGTTGTATAGTGCACTGTATTCTTCTTGTCAAGCCCTTTTATTTGATACCCATATTGGTGGGATTGATAAAAAATTGTTATCAGACATTTGGTAGCGGCGGCCAGCTTAGATTTCAATTTTGCATAGTAAATTGTATTCTACTTGTTGAGACCTTTCATTTGATACCCATGTTGATGGGATTGATAAAACCTAAGTTATCCGCCATTTTGTAGAGGCCGCCATCTTGGATTTTAATTTTATATAGTACATTGATTATACTGGTTGAGCACTTTCATTTGATACCCATATTGATGGGATCGATAAAACCTACGTTATCCGCCATTTTGTAGCGGCCGCCATCTTGTATTTCAATTTTTTATAGTATATTGTATTCTGCTTGTTGAGCCCTTTCATTTGATACCCATATTGATGGGATTAATAAAACATAAATTATCCGCCATTTTGTAGCGGCGGCCATCTTGAATTTATAATGATAATGAATAAACATAATTGTATTGTCACCAAAATCCAAAGTGTATACAAAATTTCAGATTAATCGGTTGACAGGAAGAGGGTGAAATTTGAATTACTAAATTTGACCCAAGAATAAATAATAAATAAAAAATAAAACAAACGGGGTGAGCTAAATAAAACCGTTTAAAAATATGGCTGTCGTTTCACCGTTTGCGCAGGTACTATTGTAGACAAAAGTGCTAAGGCAAATGCTCCACGAACCTCTGCGGTTGCCCGTGAAATTCAAAATATATTATAAAATATATACAAGTATAAGTTTGTCAGCAAATGAATAATTGAATCGTGTATTAATAATAAAGAAACTCTCAATTATTATTTTCTTTTGAAAAATATGTAAAGACATCAAAAATCACATATATTATATTATATTATTTGTATTATTTTTTTATTGTACTCCTACACACTACACATTCTTGCACATACCAAGGTTGGCTGGTAGAAAATGCATTAGCGTTAAGCCCGCCTTTTGTACACATTTGTATTAGTGTATTTATTGTACAATAAAGAATTTAAATAAATAAACAAATAAATCATTCTTCTCTCGTCTCTTTAAAGTTGGCTGAAGTTGATGCATTATTTTGACACCAAATTAAACGTTAATAAAATAGACAAACGAATCCATTTCGTTCGTTATTGTACTCTAGGGCACGAGAACCGTGTGCGAGGGTGGAGAGGGACGCAAGGCGACAGTGCGCGCTTACGCAGACCCGAAAATCTGTTACTACGCAAGGTTTTGCGCATTCAAGGTCAAACACGACGCGACACGTGAACAGTTGCTTTGCTACTTGCTACACTTTCTATTGTCTCCGTGTATAGACATATTTATGTTGAGTATATCAATTTACGGCTTCTAGTAATTCTTAAATAATAATAATAAAGAAAAATAAACGACTTTTAACTGACTGTAAAAATTAATATTTTTTTCTATCAATTAAAAATTAAATCATTTCAGTATTTTAAATTATACAGTTAATTTATTTAGCTCATAGTTAAATTGTAGATTATCAATTTATGGAAAAAAACTCAATTTAAAGTTTTAAATAATTATATTAAGTTTTGAAGTAATTAAGACGTGAAAACTATTTTATCGATTACTTTGCAAATAAACTTAAATATGTACAACAATAGTCTAATATTATATTACTTTTATTTATTCTTATAATGCTCATATATCTATTTTAATATATTATAAGTTACAAAGCTTTGTTTTTATTTTTATAATATTATATATATCTCGGTTCAGGTTTATTTCTTAAACACATATTAATAGTTCCGACATTCCTTTTTTTGTTTTCATTTTTTATTTAGTTTTTAATTTAATTAACATTCCACAACAATAAGTATTTAATACTAGGTTGTTTTGTTTCGGATCTTCCAAAACTTCATTTTTATAATGTTAGCTAATTTTTTCTATTAAATTATTTTTTCATATAGTTTCATACGACACAAACTCAACAATAGAATATACAACTTTATCTGTTCGCACAACAGGTATTCGTAATCTACTATAAGCTATAATGACACGAGTTTCAAAACTATATTTTTATTTTTATAATGTTTGATTCGCATACTTATTTGATTCATTAGTTCTTAGTTCTATATAAAACAACAAACAAATATAACAATAGTCTTCCTTTATTTTAAAATTATTCCTTTTTTTCGGTTACATTATTAACCTTTTTACATTGCTTGGTGTTGTAAACATTTATTATTCGAATTTCGTTACAATGTGTTTTGGTCCAAGGTTGGGTATTCATTGGCATGGCCGAGGCTAGTTTAACCAGTCTTGACCCACGCTTGGATCTCCAATGAATGGACAAGACTAGGTTAGCCAGTGTTGGCCCAAGGTTGGCTGATTATTGGTATGGCCGAGGCTGGGTTAACCAGTCTTGGCCCATGCTTGGATCTCCAATGAATGGCCAAGGCTGGGTAACCCAGTCTTGGCCCAAGGATGGGTGATCATTGGCATGGCCGAGGCTGGGTTAACCAGTCTTGGCCCACGCTCGGATCTCCAATGAATGGCCAAGGCTGGGTTAGCCAGTCTTGGCCCAAGGATGGGTGATCATTGGCATGGCCGAGGCTGGGTCAGCCAGTCTTGGCCCAAGGTTGGATAATCATTGGCATGGCCGAGGCTGGGTTAAGCAGCCTGGCCCAGGCATGGGCCAATACTGGTACGCCGAAGCTAGGTTTCCCAGTAGTGGCCCAAGCCTGGCCCCTTTGTCAACTCTGGGGGTTTCCTGCTTGGGATGTTTTCCTTTTGTACCCGCGACGATTGCCAATATATGTTTATTGTATAACCCTAATAATCATTATTTACTCCTCATTTACATATATATTTATGAACGATCAATATTTCAAAACAATTAGAAAAATTAATTAATATGAAGATTTGTCTAATAAATATTATTAATCATCGATATACAAACATAAATAAACTAAAAGTATTCATTAAACCATTATTACTCGTAATTTAAATAATTGTCCAACAAAAATTTCACAAATAATTTGAAGATTAAGTAAAATAATCATATAGTTATGAATAAAAATGTGGTATATTATTATATTACCTGTTGAAGAGATAAAACACACTTAAAAATATAGGTTAAGAATGTCTCTTAAACTCGTGAGTGTAACGTACGTTAAGTGTAACAAAATTATGTGATTCTAAATTCAAGAGTAATAATTTTAAAAATGGAAAATAAAAAGAAAAGTGAAATTTTTCTTTCTTTTTTCCACCTTGCCTCTACCGCTCTACTCGTCAAATATAAATTTATAAATAGTGGTAAAAGAAAGGAACGTTCAAACGCTTAAATATTAAAATTAATACCCCTTTTCACAAATACGGAGCTAGAAATATTTTTCATAAATTTGTAATATACTCGCTCGCATAGATAGCTTTTTAGCGATAAGGCCGCCTTTTGTGCCTGATGATACTCTGTTTAAGTCCATAATATGTATTATTTCTGTTTTGGTGTACAATAAAGTGTATTGTTATGTTATGTTATGCTATACTAAAATGTAATATAACGTTGAAATAATTTACTTAAAGTATCAACAAATTATTTGAAATTCTAATTATTGTTAAAGGTGAAAGCTTCTACGCCGAAAATGGACCGCAACGGCTACTTCTTCTACGTGGCGTCAACCGCTAAGAAGAAAAAGATCAGCCTTATGCAGCCTAAGCCTCCACGTATGGCCTTCGAAGAAAAACGCCGTCCAGGGATTGCTGAAAGAATCCACAGTGTGGCTCGAACCGCCACTGAGAACGGACGTGGGGATTCTATGTCGCAGCGGGTCCCGACGGACGCGCCACGCGCGCGTTTATACTCGCAACTCGAAAGTTACCAGCCTAGATACCATACGATACGTGATAATAGTGATAAAAGAGTGGAAAGTGAGTGTAAGAAACGTAGGAGTGACCAGCGCAAGACCGGACACCAGGCTGTGAGGTGAGTTTTGTTTACTCTACCAGATAGTCTACCTGTTACTACTTGTTGAATGTTGCAGTATTTGTAGGGATGTTTTTGTTATGAATATTTATGATCCCTGCTGAAATAACATGATCCATATTTACGTATTAAAAACGTTACTGAATAAATATTAATAGTTTTTTTTTTTTGTAACATTTTAATATTTGTCTTTGTTTGGTATAATAAATAATATCTTCCAAATGGTTTAATTTTTACGCCATGTCATAGAAACATATTAGTTCGGATTTTTTTTTATTTCTATAAATAGTTCAACTTATACCATAGTAAAAATAATAACTTTGTAAACTTTAAACTGAATTTTGATATTAATAAAAAAAAAAATACATATTTGATATGAGTCTCCATTCTTATGAACAGAGTTATTTAAGCAATAGCTGCCACACTATGTGGTAGAATACATTGTATTTTACCTATGGGAAAAGTTTCATTGACAATATAAAGTAACTATAAAGTGTATCATAAATTGAGATAACTTATAAGTCTGATGATAGACTTTTGAGTCTGTTCGTATATAATAACATAATATTATGAACAATCTTGCTAGTGGTAATGTTGTAAGTAAAAAGTTTGTCAGAAAAGATGGATAGATATTGCAAACTTATTATGATAGATTCATTTAAGCAGTATGTAGAGATGAAAAAAAAAGGAAATGGGTCTCTGTACCTCCTCCGGTCGTAACAAAGTTTCTTTTGCTTTTTGGTAACTAGAGGTTTGCAGTAGTCATAATTTATTATGTTAAATATCATTTGCTATAATCTTGCTGTACCTGTTTGATATTATAAAATATAAAGTTAACAGAGTTATACTGGAAAAAAAAAATATGTAAACATCAAAAATCATAAAGCTGTAGATACAATATATATATATATATATATATATATATATATAAAATAAACATTTAATCATAGAGGATAGTTAAGTTAATAACAATTAATTTATACGAACTGTATAAATTATATATTTTTTTCTTCATTTTCAATCACAGCAATAATTGGTTTGTGGTAACTAAAATATGAAATTTTATACTATAGTAAAAAGAGCTTCGTTCCAAAATATACTCATAAGATTAGTTAGAACTTAGTTTTACTACTATACTAAAATTTCTGAGCACATAAATACAGGTAAAACCACATGACACAATTAGTAAAAACAAAGCTATGTCAATAATCACGACTAATTTCGTTAATGCGACAACAATAGTCAAATAGAGTGACAATATTATATATTATGTAAAATTTAATTGCTGCTATAAATTCAATTCCATCATCAAGGGCCCGTTTCATCGTTTGCCGTTAACGTTATTTGGCAGATGATGTTACCTATCGGATAAAATTTTATGGTACATTACTCTTTTTCGACGATGCGTTGGCGCAACGGTCTGACTGGTTTGTGGCTGTTTCGCTGACGGTTGCGGGTTCGGTCCCCGCACATGACAAACATTTGTATTGGCCATACAGATGTTCGACATGGTCTGGGTGTTTGTTCAGTATTTGTAAGTCTTCCTACCGTGCCTCGGAGAGCACGTTAAGCCGTCGGTCCCGGTTGTTATCATGAACATCTGATGGTATACATCATAGGAATCGTATAAGGAATATATCCGCCAACCCGAATTGGAGTAGCGTGATGAAATAAGCTGTCATCTTTCTCCTACATGAGGAAAAAGGCCTCCAGGAGAGATGTCCAGCAGCGGGTTAATACAGGCTGAAGCGTAGCGTAGCGTAGCATAGCGTAACGTACGTTTTTCACGATTAAATTCTACTATATTTATTGAATTATTTGCAATTGTGAATCTAAAAGTTTATAGTTTGAAGCGAAACAGGTCCTAATGGCCTATTCTAACTCCTGCTGTTAAAGTGTAAGATAAACATTATCTACTGTGAAATAAGCCCTAGTTGTCATAGTTTTACACTCACACAGACATTTCTATAACAATACAGCGATCGTCCAATCGCTAATCAGTTTTGTTTGTGTTTATGCAAATGCAATTAAACATTTAATTTTAGAATACGTAATGGATTAAACGGTTATAGGCGGGAATCAATAAAAATGAATATTAATAGCCAGATGGCTATATCCCGTGGTTTTGTCCGTGTAACCGGAATAATTCAAAATGTGGAATTGTCTGTTTTTGTATTAAGTCTGTTTTAATTCGTCAGTTTCAGCATGATTTCGATTGATGTCTCTATTGTTTGTTGTGTCGTGGGTTTACATATATCGGAAATACTTATGTTACTTTAAATTTAATACCTTCAATGAGTTATAATTTTGTTTTATTAATGCTAAAATAACATTTTTTACTAATTTAATTAAATTTCTTAATTGATTATTTAATTTAATTTCTTTTATAAAAATAGATATATTAATATTATATGGAACGTTAAACTTTAACAAAATCTAACACTATACTATTAAAAATCTATACAAACTTTTTCGGGTAATTTAAGTTATTTTCGTTTAAATTGTTGTTTTTTGCAGCTTGTCTCTTTTATTGGACTTTTAAAGTCGTCAACAACCTTTCGTATATCCGAAAATTACTCTGTTTTGAAAAACTCTATTGTCCTTAATACCATTTGTCATATCAAATTACTTTTAAATATAAAACTTTAATATATGTACATATAATAATATTACAAAGAGGAAAGATTTGAGTGTTTGTTTGTTTGCATTGAATAGGCTCCGAAACTACTGATGCGATTTGAAAAATGCTTTCTCAGTTGGGAAGCTACACTATTCGCGGGTGTCATAGGCTATATCATATTTTTAAAAAAAATAGGTGAAAAATATTTTGAAATTTTTGTTAAATACCCGTGCGTAAATTTACCCGAAATTTATATCTTAGAGCAAAATCAATCTACAATATAGCACTTGTATTTATTACTTTAACTTTTAATAATTTAATACTTTTGACACGAATGTAGGTACACAATTTATTCAAATTACTTTATAGGGTTTTTTTAATGCAATAAAAAATAAGATATAAATATATAACAAAATTAACAAAAGTAAAACTTAATAAGTACACAGTTATATTATATACGTATAAACATAAAAAAAAGTGTGTGTGTCAGCTCCGAGGCACGACTGGAGTTTAATCCTTCAGATCGACTGTGGCACAAAAAGGCTTACTAGTTTAAGAAAAAGATTAATACCATATCAAATGGTAAATAAACGAATCAAATAACCCAATAGGGTTCCGATAGATGGCGTTACAAAAACTTCACAAGGTCATTCTTCCAGTAGATTATACTCCTCATATTTTGTTCATACCGGGACCTTATATAAAAATCGATTCTCAAAGAATAAACTTAAAAAAAACTGCTGAAAATTACTCAGTAAAGCGAAATGCGACATTTCTATGAAATTCGTATACTACGTACAGCACGAAAATTATGCTGTTTTAATTTTGGAATTTAAAATAATAATTGCGATTAGATTAGCTGACACCGGTTAAAACCGGAACCGAAATTAAAACTTCCACTATTGGTAATATTAAAAACAATTACATGTAACAACGTAAACTACTGCTCGAACCAGATTTGTTGATAATATGTTAAATATTTTGTCATGTAAATCCTGTCAAATATTTTAAATATAGTAGATTTGGCTTTGTTTGCGTTCAGCTATCGTTTCCCACAGATTGTTATTTCTGTTATGTGTAATTATTGACGGCATTGCATACTCAATTAGTATGCCTGAATTATTTAATTAGAATCCCGGATATAACGCATAATTACTGATTAATAGAGAAATGGAGGTTACGATGTAATAGGGATTGATTGTACCGATATATATATTTTTTTTTCGTTTACCTTGCGACTACTGTTTGTACCGAAAATAATTTATTTATTTCAAAAGCAAACTTACTACATACAAATAAATAATAATCATGATATACCTTTTTAAAATCCTTGTATTGTGCCCTTCAATTTGATACCCATATTGTAGTATTCGAGAAAAAAATTTTTTTTCATTAACTACAATGGCTTCGCACAGCCGCCATGTTTGATTTTTTTAATGTCACCTATCTAAGAACACTTGGGCAGCTAAGACGAACCTAACGATACCTCGATTATGTAAATCCGTTCAGTGGTTCTGGAAATATGAGGTAGTAAAGAATATTACATACAAACATACATACATACATACAAGATACGCGCGAAAAACATAACCCTTCCTTGGCAGTCGGGTAAAAATTCAAAATTAAACAAAATAAAATAACAAAGTATCTGATACGCATGTCACTTACAAGTGAACATAACACTTTGGAATACAATTAAGCCTATAATAATTAGCGCTATACCTTATGGGGTAAAAATGATACATAAATTACATGGAATTGAAATTCATTACAAAAATTAAAATATTGCTATAAATTTTTATCGTATTGTATAATTTTGTATGTCTTTAAATTACAGTTTAAATAAATAAATGAAGCATAACGTCTCTGACCCAACGAACGATAATATTTTTTTTTTAAATTGAATCAATTAATATTTTTTTTAAATTGAATAATATTGTCTGTTTTTGAATGCACACACAGACAATCAACGTTCAAACTTCAAACTACGACAAACATCTCTTACGGTTTCATCATCTTTACGGTTCATACAATTACTTCTCATAAGCTTGATCTAATTCGCATTAATGTATAGCCTATAGCTATTACCACTGGACCAGCATATCGTTAACCACGTTTCCCGTGTAGATAGAATCACTTCAGCCTATGACAGTCTACTGCTGGACATAGGTCTCCCCAAGTTCGCGCCAGACATCCCGGTTTTCCGCAATCCTCATCAAGCCTACACCAGCAATCTTACGTAGATCGTCGGTTCAACGGGCCGGAGGACGTCCCACACTGCGTTTGCCAAGACGCGGTCTCCATTCCAGGACCCGTCTACTCCAACGGCCATCGGTCCTGCGACACAGATGACCAGCCCACTGCCACTTCAACTTGCTAATTCTGCGGGGAATGTCGGTAGATAGAATATTTATATGTATATCATAGAAGAAGATAGAAAAATGTTTATGTGAACAGTATGTATAGCTTTCGCGTGAACACTAAGTTTAAGGCCTGAGTGTTTATAATTCTTCACGGACTAAAGCGTTTTGTGCAGGAACCAAAATATTCTAAGAAACTCTGTTATGCTGTGATAATTAGGAAAAACGTAGACAAAATTCTGGAAAATTGTTTAAAGTCAGGGAGTAATATTTTGTTGATGTTATTGTCGATTCTACTCAGCGCCATCAATGTATATTTCAAATTACCGGTAGCTTTACTTTAACTATAATTAATATTAAAGAATAATGTATAGTCAGTCAAATGATGATTTAAGAGTGGTTTTGAAGACAAATTGAACAGTTTTTTTTTTTTAATTTCTTAATTTATTTAAACTTTTACAGACGCTTATTCCCTATGTACCTATATTTAATGCTCGAATGTTATATTTACTATTTTATTTATTTAATCTATTAATTTATCTATATCATTACAGCCTATATAGTCCACTGCTGGATATAGGCCTTCACAAGTTTACGCCAAAAATAACGTGAACTCATGTGTTTTGCCCATAGTCACCACGCTGGGCAGGCGGGTTGGTGACCGCAGTACTGGCTTTGTCGCACCGAAGATGCTGCTGCCCGTCTTCGGCCTGTGTATTTCAAAGCCAGCAGTTCGATGGTTATCCCGCCATCGGTCGGCTGCTTAAGTTCCAAGGTGGTTGTGGAACCTTGTTATCCCTTAGTCGCCTCTTACGACACTCACGAGAAGAGAGCGGGTGGCTAAATTCTTTAGTGCCGTAGCCACACAGCACAATATTATAATTTTTCTGTAATACAATTAATTTATTTATAATTTTTCTGTTATTTTATTAATTACCAAACAGTCATGTTACTAAAATAGAAATAATTGTGTTTGCTCGCAAATGAAAAAAAAAACCAACTTCAATTACATCGACGAGTAATACAACGTAGATCGACGACAAAATAGTCAAGTAACTACGCGTTATCAAAGATTACTCAAAAAGTAATTATCAGATCTCAATAAAATTTATATGTGACCACATGACAAACATCAGCTTTCGATTAAATTAAAATTTATTAAAATCGGTACACCCAGTAAAAAGTTATAGCGGATTTTCAAGAGTTTCCCTCGATTTCTCTGGGATCCCATCATCAGATCCTGGTTTCCTTATCATGGTACTAAACTAGGGATATCTTCTTTCCAACAAAAAAAAATTATCAAAATCGGTACACCCAGTAAAAAGTTATTGCAGATTTTCAAGAGTTTCCCTCGATTTCTCTAGGATCTTATCATCAGATCCTAGTTTCCTTATCATGGTACTAAACTAGAGATATCTCCTTTCTAACTAAAAAAGAATTATCAAAATCGGTACATCCAGTAGAAAGTTATGCGGTATAATACAACGTAGGTCGACGAAAAAAGCGTCAAGTAAAAACGCATTATTAGATATTACTCGAAAAGTAGTTATTAGATCTCAAATAAATTTAAATGGGACCAATTGACACACACCACCTTTCGATTAAAAGAAAATTTGTCGAAATTGGTCCACACAGGCAAAAGTTCTGATGTAACCATACATAAAAAAAAAAAAAAATACAGTCGAATGAGAACCTCCTCCTTTTTTGAAAGTCGGTTAAAAAGAAAGAAAGAAGAAAGAAACACGTTTATTTGGGACATCAACCAAATCGCAGACAGTTTTTACACAAAAAGAATAACAGTAGTAATACGTGACACTTACATACGTGACATTATATAAATTACGCTACAGATAAAGTCACAAGTCAAAATTCATTGACATTTCATTTCTAAAAACATATTTTATTTTTTAAATATAGTGGCTATTATTAGAATATATAAAGCAGTAGAAGCAAAACTATTTCCCTCTAACGGAAAACCTATAAAAACAATCATCCCCCGAGTTCCGTCAATCATTCGAGAATCTGTTTTCATTCAATTTTTCCTCACAGCTCATTCTGTCCTATCTCCACGTCCAAATAGTGAACTATCTGCAGAGAAATTTTAACTCTAACACGTAGAAATAAGGTTAAAATTTAACAAATGTTGCTTGATTTATGTAGGCGCAAAAAACGGTTGTTATGTTAAATTATAAATAAATTTTTATTAAAGAGTATTAGGTGTATTTTGGTACTCGATATTTCGTAAAACGTCAAGTGTAATACATATACTTATATGATAGGTACATACAATAATGAATCATATACTTCGTACATAAATCCGATAATGCCGTGCACGTGTTACGTGTTCGATACTTCAAAAATAATTTGATCGATGAGTCTGCGGCGTCGATGTACGATTATAAAAGAAAATTATGACTTTTATATGATTGTATTTTGAATTTAAATCTAAAACATGTTATAAATCAATAAAGGTATTGCTTCTTTGCATGCAATGTTATTTATTATTTTAAATTTTATATTATACTAAGTAAATAAATATATAAATACTTCATACTTAACAAACTCGGTAGTATGTATTACCTATGTAATATGACTTCATAGTTTGTTTGTTTATCCAAATCCGTGACGGACAGTGACCACTACGCCAATTTGACGCCTAACTACTGAAAGAGTTATTTTATTATTAAAACTTAAATGAAAATTATTAATTTTTTTTACTACAACAAATTATATAAATTTATTTATAAAACATTATTTAACATTAGATTTATTTGGAATGTTTAATATCACGATGCAGTTAGACCAGTAATGTACCTATATATGTGTATAATTATGACTGTAAACACAGATTAATTCCATCCTTTTAATAAACTTGCAACTTACCTAAACAGTTAAGAATAAACCGTAAAGGATTTGATTTTTTTATTAAAAATAATAATATTTTTAGAGGTTACTCAATTCAACCGCATATTTTTTTATGTATGTTCGGGGATAGCTTTGTCGTTTATGAACCGATTTTGATAATTCTTATCCCAATTATGGTGATAAGGAAACCAGGATATGATGATGGGATCCCAGATAAATCGACGAAAATCTTCAAAAATCGTAGTGACGACTAGTGCGTTTGTTATTTTTTTCGTCTACTTACGTTGTATTACTTGTCGATGTAATTGAAGTCGGTTTTTTCGTTTGCGAGCAAACACAATTATCGTAGACGCATCTTAATTCGAAAATATATTTTTTGTTAAAAATACTTCTGTAAGTAAATAAGTTACTTGAAAATATAATCTTTCCGTTTGTATTTACATCACATGAAGTAAAACTCAACGGATCTCGGTATGTGAATAGTTTAATATGGATTAACGTGTAAGTTTATGTTTATCTCGGGAAATAAAGTCCTCGAGAGATCGTCGATAAACTCTTAAAAGGCGAGTACGAATTCGTAGACGGAGTCAGAGTTTGTAAATATTTAAGTAAAAACTAGTAACGGGCAAGAAAGTCTATTAATAGGATTATAACATGCGAAACACGTGAAGCTTTTCCGTAGGACAGATGGTTCAAATCCGTGCGAACACCACTACATTTATAATTCTCAAATTTATGACCGACTAGGTCAGAAGACTGTCCACTCTGGTCTGCTCGGGGGTCGTGAGTTCGTTTCCTGCCATGTGTCGGGCGTAATAAACATTTAAAGTATTGTCGGTCACCAACCCGCCTGCCCAGCGTGGTGACTATGGGCAACATACATGAGTTTGCGCCATTTTTGGCGCGAACTTGTGGAGACCTATGTCCAGTAGTGGACTGTAATAGGTTGAAATGATGATGTATTGTTTACAAGTATATTTATTTAAATAATAATGTGTATTTATATCAGCCGGCTGTTACCTAATAGACAGGCATTAAATTACAGATATTTAGATTTTCTTTAATTATTTATATATAACAGCTATTTAAACAATTACTTAATATACTTTTAAAAAAATAAGTTGTATGTATATGTCTCAATTCTGTACTTAGAATTTTTTTTAAAGTCATATGTACTCGTATATGTTTCAATTCTCTTCATTATGAATAAATTACATTTGCCAACGAATAAGTAAAAAAGTGTCTAAGAATAAAACATAAGCGTCTACATTTAGCAGAACAATAAAAGAATTTAAATTCAAGCTAAAAATATAGCTTTGAAATTTTTCACACATTAACTTTTAAAATGCGGAATGATGGCCCCTCTTGAAGCATGAACGTAGAATTTCCTTTTAGCTTGCATTTATGTACTTACTTGCAATAAGAACCTAGTGTTCAAATTTCAAGCTGTAAGCGTGAGTAATGTCGGCTTTATATAATTAAAATATGTGCTATTTTGTATAGTACAATAATATTTTTTTGTTAAATTATATTTGTAAATTTGTAATTATTTGTAATTATTTTTGTAAATAGCTCTGACAGTTACCACGTTCGTGATTACTATCTCTTTCATTAACCTTCGTTATGTTAGCCAACTAAAGACGATACAAACGACCAACGAAAGACTATACCGAAAGGCAATATCCAATACACATTACATACCTAAGCCTAATTACCTAATAATTATTTGATGAAATACAATAAAAAAATTTTTAATGCGATATAACTTAAATCAGTTTTTTTAACAGAAAAAAAGCAAATATGGCATTCAAAAGTTTTCCTATAACAGTATATAACTTTATAATAGTTTTAGCAATACATTTTAAGATCAAGCTTAAATACTTTGCACACCAAATTTAATATTTTGGTCTGACACGTTTCATATACCCTCTAACATAAAAAAAAGATTGATTGGCTGATTAAGTAGCCCTATTGATGTCATGTTTGAACCATTTAAATTTGGAATTCTAAAAAGTAACGCATTTAATTAAAAGTACTTGTAGACATCTGCACACTCGAGGTTTGTAGTCACGAACAATATCGCTTTCAACGCAGACATAATGAATAATATTTCTATTTTATTTCTTTCAAACTAAGGTCGTTTAACTTTGAATACATAATTAGATAATATCATAAGTAAAATTTATGTGCTCACGTTAATGTCGTACTAAATTAGCGCAACGTTTTCGGAACTAAATGTTTGTTAAGTAATGATTTGTTTAATTTGGGTTTTTGGAAATTTTTATTTTCTAACCGTTCCCATTTGGTTCGGGTTACTTACCCGAAATACTTCAGTTTGTTACTCAGGTATATCCTTAGCACCATCTCCAGTAGTCAATTTACTTCGATTACAAATATAATATAAGTAAAATTATGTTGAAAATGCTGCCGAAAACTTGCCTTTTCCTTTGTTAGTTTTAACTCAATTTTACGGAATATATTATATGTTGAAATTACACAAAGGTATGGAATTCTTAACATGGGGTTGTATTTTTTACAGGATCGTTTTTGAAGAGTTAGTACGTTGTTTGACTTTCCTTTCCATTTCACTTTTTCACCACCGAACTGCAAGGCATCGCAAAGGTTTGCATTTTCTATATCATCCATCCATAAGTCTTATAGTTCACTACTGGACATAGGCCTCACCTAATACTCGACACTCCATCCGGTCCTGCGCCATCTGACTCCAGCGGATTACCGCTGTCTTCTTCAGGACGTCAGTCCACCTGGTTGGAGTTAAATCTTTTCAAAATCAGCCTCAGGTCTGTACATCCAATTAAAAAAATATTCTACCCGCACTTGGCGGGTTTTGTTTGCGTGATATAAAAATTAATTACGCTTACACATAATGTCTATTTCAGGTAATCATGATGATGATAGTTACGAACATATAGTGACCAATTACCATTAAGTCTGGTTCATTACTTTCCTAGGCCATATTAAAGCAATACTTACTCATTAACGATCATAGGAAAATAATCATACTTACTGTTATCAGTTACTCACAATTATGTGTCGTTTATCGCTTTTAATGGACGCATGACAGATGTTATCATTACGAGAGAATTATGTAAACAATTAACAAATACTCTTTTATCGCTACCTCCCAGAAGTTCTTATCTATACTAATATAACAAAACAGATGACTTTTTGAAGTAAAACTTCTCTAGGCACGCTTGACTTGGGGACTTAGCTTCTGAATGCATAACGAGAGCGTTATGAAAAGTGTGATCGGGTCAGGCGGATGGAAGTTGAGAGGGAGGTATAAGTTAGTGAAGATAGAAAGAGAGAGAGTTGGGTTTTGCAAGTTTTACTTCAGTCGAGTGGTCTAAAAAATTCTCTTTTTATTATTTTATTTTTCTTTATCTCTGCAGCTACCGATTCGAAAAGTTCTAATTTTTAAGTGTGTTTAACTATAAATATTGACGGTTAATTTAAACTTGTAATTATAAAGATTATGATTTTTTATAAAAGATGGA
Source organism: Melitaea cinxia (assembly GCF_905220565.1). Classification (NCBI taxonomy): domain Eukaryota; kingdom Metazoa; phylum Arthropoda; class Insecta; order Lepidoptera; family Nymphalidae; genus Melitaea; species Melitaea cinxia. The sequence continues at coordinate 15,280,599 of NC_059401.1, forward strand.
TGCGCCCACGGTGAAAAGTGGACATCGAAATTAACGAAATGGAGGGAACAGATAGGGAAATAATACATTGAAAGGCCCAAGAGACGGTGATGCTGAGGCTGTCGACGTTCAGGTTATAGCGGGAAACAAATAAATAAAAGTAGACCAAATTATAAAAAGATGAAAAATAATGGGAAAGGCTTTTGTCCAAAATGTCTGAATTAAATTTTCAAAAGGCAATTTATTCTAACTTGAAATTCGAAGCATTTATAATACTAAAACCATATTAATGTAATAAAACTAATTTGAAATATAAGTAGATATTTATATTTATTTGCGTTTTTTTAAGTTAATAATATTGATTCATTTTTGCTGTTTATATTACTTTTTCTTCTTTTCTTTTAGATCGAAGTAATGATGAAATAAGTTTCTTTATTTTTTTAGTTAATTTGGTTACAGTTTTACCAAAAAATAAAAAGTGCGTACAAAGTACACATGTCAGAAGTTAAACTTCTTTGGCAAATTAATTTTTAAGTCTGACAAAAACGTTGCCGTTTCATCCGTAAAAATTTTACCCTCATGCACCTAAAAAAGTTTCACTTCAAGAAACAAGAGCATTCGTGTTTCATTTGAAAAAAAATTAAATACTCAAGCCAAAATGAATGAGTATAAGAGATAGGCCTACATATAAACTATAATGGAAAACGGTACAGCAAACGCGGTTGATTTTATACGAGCGACGTATCGAACCTTTGGAAAAATTTCAAATGTTTTTTCAGTCCCCGTATTATCTACAACTTTTGTGAGGGTATTTGAAGAGTTTACCGGCTTAATGAGGATGTGGGCGGATCGGGACTCCGGGTTCCGTATATGCGTATATATGCTTTGTTTCAAAGAAAAATTTTATAGAACGAAAATTTTGTAAATCACTCTTAAGCGTACTGTAATTTCGATATTTTTAGAAATACTATATATTTACATTATTTTATTTTTTTATATTGGTATCATTATACCGAATTGTAATATAATCTATACAAATAAATAAAATTGGAGTGTCTGTTTGTAATATTAAATTAACTTCTTTTTATTAAATGCATATGGATGTATACACGGTGCATATACCAAACTAACATTTTTTTTTACAATTTATGTCTGTCTGTCTGTCTGTTTGTTCCGGCTAATCTTCGAAATGGCTGGACCGATTTTGACGGTACTTTCACTTAGTTATTTATTTATTTTATAACTCTGCGAGCTGAACAATAACTTTTTTGTTAAATTCCACGCGAACGAAGTCGCGGGCACAGCTATACTATACTATAGTATAAAGTCGACTTGAATGATGTCAATAATGATCTTTCTCCATGTAAGTTTTAGGTCGTTATTAGAACGTTAACATCGATCCGAAATGCCAAATCAGCTTTGAAGAACTGACGACGACAAACAAACGTTTTTTTTTTAGGCCTTTAGTTAATAATCGTTTAGTAAAATATATAATTTTATACCGACGATTTACGTTAAATTGTTCGTGTAGGTTGGATGGGGATTGCAGAAAACCAGTCGCGAACTTGGGGAGGCCTATGTCCAGCAGTGGACTGCGATAGGCTGAAGTGATGTGATGTGATGTAAACACATAATTTAAGCTCCTAAAATATTTTTTATGTAAAATTAAATTTGTTTTAGACAACTATGAAGCGGTTTGTCAGTTTGTAAGAACTCAACCTAGAAAGCTTTTACCTACATTGACTTTTGTGTCGGAAATTTGTAATTACAGGTTTATTATACATTCTTGTGTTTATACAATGTTTGTTACACTTTAAGTCAGATGAATCAAAATTACAAATAATGTTGTAAGCGGAAGTATATCTCTTTCATTTAAAATATCTAGCTGTATCCATTTCTGTTAGTTGAAAAACTTTTTAACCACAAATGCTGTGGAGCAGTCTTTCAGTCAAGGCGAAAAAACGAAATTTCCGCTGAATTCGAATGTAAAATTATTTCTGAAAAAAATGAAATGAACAAATTTAAACATCATTTTATTAAATAGCCTTGACCTTATTAATATTTGTGAAAAAAGGTGAAAAAAAATCCACACTACACCGTCTGTCTAAAAAAAAGTACTAAAATCGCTCAGAAAAATCTAATACTTACGTATTTAGATTTTATTAAGAGAAAAATGTTAAACACGTATATTTAAACTAATTTAAAAAGTTTAAAGTAACGATGGTAAGCGATGCACAAGACAGTTTGACCCTCCTTAATCACGCGTCAAATTATAAAGCACTAAAATCACACACAATTTGCATGACCGTAATTTCTCTCCACCACGCACCAAACAAAATATTATGCCGTAAAAATTAATGAACGAATCGAACTTAACAATTTTGTCGTTAATAATAACATGTTTTACGTCGTAAATTTCTTGTAATCGCAACGAGAGCTTCGATTTATGTCGCCGAGAGGTCATTTTACATAATTCTTAAGATTTCACGGCGATAATTTGCCATCGTCCATGTTATAAATTTACCATAATAATATATCGCGCGACGTCTCCGACTTAAGATCTCCGCTGTGATTTTTATTCAGAGATACCATAAATTACTGACGGGACTGTCAAATTATAATCCATACTTGGAAGGTTAATAAAGTAGAGCTCCCGGGAATAATAAGAATTTTTATTAAATTTATGTCTTATGAAGTCTCAAGTACGTCGCGATCTTCTAAAGAGCTATTTACCGCTTCGTGATGGGTGAACGCATAACGATAATGCTATATACTTAATGGTACATACTATGTATTTCTAACAAGTATATTATATAGAGGAATGTGTAAAGCCTCGTGGTTTTAACCGTTTTGAGTTTTAATTTTTATGAAATTTTTGTTTTTATATACTCTTTAATAAACGCTTCACATTCAATGGCACCCAGCATCGTGAGGCAAGGACTTTGCCCCATCCTGACTCGAAGCTAATAAATATTTTAGATTTTATGAAAGAAATAGGTGATTTTAACCAAAACCTATTATTGAAGTGAATAGTGAAGGCAAACGAAAAGTTGCAGTAAATGAAAATAGTTTTTAATATCTACGATTGAGTTTTTACCTTTATTTGTTTTGCTGCAACCGTACAAAATTCTGCGTATGCCCATATCCCCAAGTAAGATTTCCTTCTGTGTCGGGGTCCAGAAACACAATACACCATGGGTTGGCTGGAAGAAATTTCTTTCTGAGTTAAATCCACCTTTGCCATAGTCCTTACTATTATTTTATGTTTCTATATGTATTTTTGAACGCAATAAAGTATATAATAATACACGCACAAACTTCAAGACTATGGCAAATATCTATATGACCAATACAAATGTTTTTCTTGTACGGGGTTCGTACCTGCTAGCGCAATAGCCAGTGCTATGACCGCTGTACCACTGCGTGGTCATGCGCGCTATGCGTTGAAGTGTGGTCATTTGTACAGTTTTTTATTAATTTATTAATTATCAGTCTTTCTAGAGCTGAAGGAAATAAATCAGTAACTCTTTAGTAATAGAAGTGGGTGCTTAAACAGACAATCTAACTATTCATTGTTATTAATAAATAATATAAGTATTTTAAGGTCGTTTGTTCCTACGGTGTAGTATGGTAACAGCCGACTGTTATAGCTAAATATTTTTTTTTAATAAATATACATAGAAATAATAAACATATAAATATATAAAGATGCATATTAGACCCAGACTGGCAATCGAACCCGAAACTACTCAATGTGTAGACTAACAAATTGGTAGCCACTCGTCCGATACACAAAGTCCGTGTTTTGAATAGTGAAGAAAGTAACCAAATCAGCTTAATATCATCACGTAGGGTAAAAGAAGAAAAGAAAAGCGTGTATATTCTAGTTATTTTTCGTTTTCCGTTTCATATTTTTCGATCACTTGGGAATCTCGAAATAAAAAGATGCCTATGGCTGTCCTGGATCTTTAGCCATCTAAGTACCAAGTTTCATTAAAATCAGTAGTTTCTTCATGAAAGAATAAAAACATCCACAGTCCTCACAAACTTTTGAGTTTTCTAATAATGTTTGGTTTAATATGTCGTACCTATAGTATAAAAGATGTTCAATTTTGTCAAGAGAATGACCTAAAGTTCTATCTTTCATATATTGTGAAGCTGTATTTTTCTCTTAGTTTTAAGCAACGTTTCCTTAAGTTATTAAGCTTGTATATTGAGAAAAGCATGGGACAGACTTACTGCTTGTGTGTATGTGTTTGTGTGTGTGTGTGTGTGTGTGTGATTGAAAAAATAACGAATATCTGCAATAATCTGTCATTACTTTTGTATTACAGACAATACAGGTGAAATTCTGTTATTAAATGTATAAACATTACGATTTTATTACGACTAATAAAAAATGTTCAGTAAATCAATTAAGAATTTTAACAGTAACATTCTTAATCAATTGAGTATCAAAAAAGGAGAATTTATCCGAATATAATCTTATCTGTTCCGTTTTATAATTAAAAAGTTAAATTGGACCGTAGACTGAATTGTTTAGACGCAGAATTAATTACACGAAAACGCTGTCTCATTGATGATCTCCTGGTACTTACAGTTCGTTTACTTGACGTTACTTGCATAACATTTTTAGACTATTTTACACTTACATCCTTTAGGCTCTGTATAATGTTGATTTTGTATTATTTTAGTAAAACTACTATTCTTTTTACCCTGTGTAAACTTGGTAGACTAACTCATAATCTGGTGTAGGTGGCATTTTGATACTCCGTCGAGAAGTCGAGTTAATTCAATTGAAATCTGAACGGAAATTTTTTGTTTACACATTGACTTCGAGTGAACCCACATAAAACATCGAGTGTAAACATAAAATACATAAACACGAGACAAAGTCAAGCGTTTTCATAAGTTTAAGGATATTATTAATTTGCCTGAAGCTTGCGAAAATTTCACAGCAACTTTGTTCTGGTTATGAAATTAGTATGGCTTCAAACGTAACCTAAACTCGTTTTAATACAGTATAAAATTTAATTAAGGCTTCGTTTATGAGAATGAAAAAACAACTTTTATTTTCTTTGTAACGTTCCACTTGACACAATTTAGGTTTTATCATTACGAATTAATTAAATTATTTCGTTTGACAGTAAAATAACAAATGATTTATTAATTTATAGTTTAACTTAAAAAAAATAGATTGTGCTTGTATTTATTTATTGTACTAGTTTTGTCTTCTCCATAGAATTCTTCTAACTCTTTCTACTAAGTCCAGCTGTGGGTAATTGACATGCATAAATTACCATCTAGAATTGGAAAAACGATACCTAATTGAAATAATTGTGTTTGCTAGCAAACGAAAAAACGTTTTTTTTCGTTTGCTTTAATTACATCGACAAGTAATACAACGTAAGTCGACGAAAAAAATTAACAGAAGCACTAGTCGTCACTATGATTTTCGTGGATTACCATCATCAGATCCTGGTTTCCTTGTCATGGTACCACACTTAGGATATCTCCTTTTCAACAAAAAAAGAATGATCAAAATTGGTCCATAAAAGACGAACTTATCTCCGAACATAGATAAAAAAATATATATACAGTCGATTCGAGTAACCTCCTCCTTTTTTGAAATCGGTTAAAAATAGATGAATAATTTATTAAAGAGATGAAAACTATATGTATTTCATTAAAAATTTCATCTCTAGTTCAAGTACTCAAATAATATAATTTATAGAATGTACGATCTTCAATCTTGTTTATAGTTTTAGAATATAATTAAATACTATATTACGATTTTTAATTCACTATTAATTGTATATTCATATAATTATTCAATATTTTCTAAGCGTCTAACAACACTTATCAAAGAAAGCTGTGATTGTAATCATGTTCTATATTTGATTTTTTTTAACTGTTACATGACCTGTTATGACCCCTACAAGAGAGAACGTGTCACAACATCTCTCAAACAATGCTCATATCTCACTTGCAACGATATGCTCGACTGATTTCACCACAATCCAAATTAAATAGTAAGGGTTGATTGATCCGTATTAATTAATTAGTTCAATGCGTGCATCGGCTCTTGATTGACGTGACAATGTGTGGACAAGGCGGGTCTTTGACTATAGTAGCTAGCTATACGCTTCAAGCTGTAATATCCCACTACTGTGAATAGGCCTCTTTCCTCATGTCGGAGAAGGATCAGAGCTTAATCCACCACGCTGCTCCAATGCGGGTTGGCGGATATATTCCCTACTATGAGTAACGATCGCTATCAGGTGTACATGATAACAACCGGGACCGACAGCTTAACGTGCTCTCCGAGGCACGGTGGGGAGACCCACAAGGACTGCACAAAACACCCAGACCACGGCAAACACCTGTATGGCCAATACAAATGTTTGTCATGTGCGGGGATCGAACCCTCAACCGCCAGCGCAACAGGCTATAACAGGCAGCTAGCTATGATAGTATATAAAAGATTTAAGTTATATTAAATAATTGAAAAAATATATTGTATAAGGCGTTTAATTTGTATGCCACTTTGTTTGAGATATCGATTATGATATTCCAAGTTAAGTATGGGACTGGTGTGTCCATGTAGGACAAGTCCCTAAAATTAATAAAAGAATTAAAAAAAGTTAAGTAACAAAAGTTATTATTTTGAATCAAATACATTGATATTTGCGTATTAACAATTCATTTGATTCAATAATAAAATAATATAACATATACGTGTTATATTTTCCTGGTACACACATATAAACTTATCCAAGAAAATCTAACTATTTAACGAAAATAACCACTACGCATTTATAATATTATTGCTGACCCCGCAAACGTTGTTTTTCAACACCTTAATCCCCCCCCCTATAACTTAGGGCTATAAAAAATAAATGCAGGCCGATTATCTGATTTACCCGATATGCACACATAATTTCATAAAAATCGGTCCAGTCGTTTCGGAGGAGTATTGTAACTAACATTGTGACACGAGAATTTTATATACAGAAGAAACGAGTGTGAAAGAAGTCAGTAAAGAGTTATTTTAAAAATTTACGATTATTAATATAATTAAAGAAATACTTTAATTTAAGTAATTACGAAGTTTATTTATTACTTCGCTACGAAATGTATTCGGGAACTACGATTTTAATCTTCGTCGGGTATTCACATCGTGTTCGAGATTAACCGAAGCAGAGAGCTGAGAAGCAAGTTTTATTGGGAACGACAAAGTTGCCGAACCTACTTCGGACTCAATCCTCCTGACATACAAATGTTAGCATTCATTTTAAAATTGACTCCCAACTGCAATGGGAAAGTTTACTTACTCAGACTTCACTGCTGGGTATGTTACTTTAACTCTTTAGTTGCATTGTTAATTTGGGTAAATTGATGTAAATTTTGTTTTTATTTCAATTTGTATGAACTTTAAATAAACGCTTCGTACTTTTTTTTTAATGTGCTATGTTTATATATAAAAATGAATGTTTGTCTGTATGTCCTTTACAGAATCGTTGACTATACATTTGATCAGCGCAGGGTACAGCTTGTGTTTATAAAACTTATTAAAAAATACAAAACCAAACTGGTGTTAGTTCAGCTGTCTAGCCAAGATATTTCCCCTCCTTAAAAGTTAATTGTAACTAATGGTCGAGTCCCTTTTTATCGGATGAAATGTGTCATTAAACTTTTTGTTAATCGAGTGTTAAAAAAGGGAAAATACGATCAGTTCCTTTTACTATGTATAAATTGAAAGGCTCCTTCTTTGAAGGTAGAAGATATTTGAATTATCGAATCACAATGTAGCAGGCTAACGAATTCGCTCAATGATACTATAACAAGCGATTCAGCTTGTAACATCCCACTGCTGGGCATAAGCCTCGGAGAAACCTTTTTTCTCAACTGTGGGACAAAATTAAAATAGAAAAATACTAATATAATAAAATAACCTAAACTTTGAATATGTCACCTTTCGCGACCCCTTTATTCTAGATCCGATTAAGAGTGCCTCTTCAGTACACAATCAATTATTAACATTTTCAAATAATGAAAATTTCTAGATACTTCGCTAGTATGTGTTACTTTGCATTAATTTAATGAAAATAACAATGTGTCGCGATGTTCGTTCTGGAATATTCTCAAGCTACGTAATAATTTTAATAATGCTCAAATATGTACATTTGTCGAATTTATATCAACATCTTGTATGCTTTCATTTCACAACACAAAAAGCTCGGTTTTGCCTCCGACTAGGTTCAAATCTTATATTTGATAGCTATTTTTTATTTGATTACTATTTATTTATTGAATCTTAGCAATATGTTTTAGATGCCCGATCTAAGTTTTATCTAAGACAAAAATATCTTCGAAAAATCAAAATATTTTTTCCTTTTTGATATATATTAATGTCTTAAATTTTCCATCAGTCGTAATAATAGTGACCCAGCAGTATCATAGTAATTTGCTACGTCTTTTAAAACAAGAATCCACTTAGTTTTTTTTTTAACTTAGCTAAATATTTAGCCTTAGTAACAAATACAGGGCGACACGATCTTGGATAGATCACGGCGAAACTGTGGACTGTGTGTGTTTTCAAAAAACTGTGGACTTAATCTGTGCTAACATTAAAGACGAGCTGAGAGGATCGAAGACTTTGGGATAGGTATAATTATCCAATATTCGCTGTAAAGAGTAGATTTATGTCACTGTCTTTAAATTAGTCTACTTTTTGCAGTCCTATGATTATATATTAAACTTTAATGGTCGTATTGTCAGGACCTTTTGGCACACTGCCAAGAAAGTGACGTTTATTATTACAACAGACTTCAAAAAGGAGGAGGTTCTTCATTTTTTTTTTAATCAAATGCTGACGCTTGTCATGTGGTCCAATTTAAATTTAATTGAAATATGTAGCGTACTTCTTGAGTTATCCAAAATAATGCTTATGTATTTCCTTTTTATTTTTGGCTAACCATCTTTTATTTAATTATAGTCTTTTTTTTTCGTTTGTGAGTACAATTATTATCTTTGGAGCATCTTGTGATCTTTTATAAAAATCAAATAAGATACATATATATGTAAACATGTTATCGACACCGACTGTAGGAAATGGCGGCACGGCACTTCAAAGGTACTCCCTGTAATGAAAGTGCGGTGTTTGTAAATTAAAAATATTTTCAAATAGCAACGCCTCGCTGCTTGCTAACATTGTTTTCGGTTTATGCGAAATAAAAAGGAATATTTTTTTGATATACTTTGACGGAATTTAGGCGTGCTCCTGTAATTAATTTTCATTTTTATGTTTGAAAAAATTCCAAAGTGACCGTTTGCGGTTTTTTACGAATTTTATTAAGCGTCAGATTCTGTAGACCGTTTTAAAAGTTTAATTTAATGTTATACGATGCTTCAGGGGTACTAACTGTTCTGTTGAAGTGTTACCCTGGCGTTCTTTATACTGGACATTTTAGTTAAAATTATGAAGTTCATCGTCTTGTTGACATTAACGTGTAAATCAATTGCGACATGAAAAAAGTTTTCAAAAATAAAATGATAATGAGACAACAAAACAAACTTTCAGATAAGATTACAATAATTATTTAGTTACAAAAAATAGGAGAACGTAAAAACTGTACAAAAGATAATAAAACTAGCTTAGTATATTTATATCCGCATAAAAATAATAACGTAAAGAACAAATTAAACATTACAAAAAAAAAAGAATATTATTGCACATCATAAAATCGGCGATACAACAGATATAATTAAAATCAAATAAAAAGTTCCTAATTACGCATTTAAAGCCTCGCATCGAACTAAGTATTGTTCAACAAGAAATTTGCAATTAAATTGTTTGCGCGTGGCTCCAAACTTCTGATAATTCTACTTTATCTGAAACCTTAGCTAATAGTGTCTTGAAAGAAAAACGGAGCGCGATATTGGACGCAGTGACAGAGCGCAGGAAGTGTCTGATTTTTTTTTTTATAAATAAAGTTATGTCCACGGGCTTAAAGTGCCCATGCTTTTGTTATTCCGATTTTTAGTTTTATTACTAATCGTTTACTTGTTACACTACTGCAGCTTACATTAAGAGACCTAATTAAAAATTGTATTCATTTACTTATGGCTACCTTGCTTTGTATGCGTTTCTTTATATGTATTACTGAACCAACTGATGGCAAGCGGTTATCGTAGCCTATGAAACTTTTTTAACGTGAGGATCATCGCAAGTTCGTTCTCAATATTACATCAGACAATATCAGAGGCTATGGTTCTACCCCAGTTGAGCTTGAATAATATATTCTTGATATGTGACACATCTTAAATATTATAAAATGTAACTAACAATTAAGTTGTTACAACAATATTTTCTGCTATCATCTTAATTAATCAGTAACAGAAAAATCAACGAGTTCAAAACGTTATCTTTACTTTACAAAATTCTTAAAAAGACGTGCTAATAATATATACTAATTTATAAGGCAGTTAGGAAGATACTAAATAATTTTCAAGTAATTAAACTAGAATACCATTTTGAAAAAACATGGATACAAATATTATAGAAGCGTTATTTAATTGATGATATATTTATTTACTATTTCAATGTTTAGATTTCTCATCCAGATGATTCTGTATCTTTGATAAGCAATTTATTTGGTCTTTGCTTCCAATTTTCGTTTTGCGGCCAGCCTTGCTTTATAATGGAATATTAAATTGACGTAAAAGTGAATCCCGGAAGCTAGTTTCACTCAAAATGAAGTGTTTTAAATTTCGTTACAGATACGTGTGTGTAAATGACCACCATTTAGTTGGTATATTTAGTATCGAAATTATTTTTAAATAAAGTTATTTTTCATTTTGATTTTGATTATTTCCGGATACTGAGAAGGTGCCTAAAATTGATAAGTCTATTTGTTATTTATATTTTTGTTAATATAACGCTTAAATGTCTGTTTGTTATGTTACACTAATTTCAAGATCTACTTAATTCATTTTATACAGGCGTATTATTTAAAAATTATACTACTGTTGATACAAAATTGCGCTACTAACAAAAAGCAACCTTTCTTTTTCAAAACGGTCGAGTAAAACTGTGATTAAAGACTACGAACTTATAACTAAATTTTTATATACAACATTGTTCGAACAAGACCCAAGAAAATAAGGACCCGGGAGAAGGCCACCGACCTTTTTTTTTGATTTATCGACAAGTTACTAAGTTCGCAAGTTTTATTATGCGCCAAACTGTACTGAGGAAATCCGGTTTTTTTCACTTCGAGTTAAGTTTATGGAGCGTGTGAACGCGGCGCGAGTTGTGTAACTTTTATTGAAAAATAATATTCGTATAAGCGTTCAAAGGTTTTTTCTGTCTTTTTATTTACAGTTAATTATTAGGTGCTAAAGGAAAATAATTACAATTTCAATTTTTAACAATGGAAATTTTTACGCGCTCAGCTGTCAATATCATCCATAGGTCATTTCACTTAATCTTGTCTTATGTTTAGTATTTTTGACTAGCCCGTTGGCGCAGTTTGTAGTCCTGCTTTCTGCTCCGGGTTGTGAGTTCGATTCCCGCCTGAGTCTGGGTATAATATCTATATTTATTTATTTACTATGCTTTATTTCTATATATATTTATAAAAAATAGTTATATTAATCGGCTGTTACCTATAACATAAGCATTAAAATGCTTACCGTAGGAAAATATCAATGTGTGTGTGTATGGTATAACATATTTATTTCATTCACTTCAGCCTGTAATATCCCACTACTGGGCATAGGGCTCTTTCCCCATGCAGGAGGAGGATCAGAGCTTAGTCCACCATGCTGCTCCAATGCGGGTTGACGGATATATTCCCTACTATGAGTAACGATCGCTATCAGGTGTACATGTTAACAACCGGGATCGAAGGCATGACGTGCTCTCCAAGTCACGGTCGGGAGATCCAGAAGGACTGCACAAGCACCAATCATGCATCCTAATAACAAACTAGCTAAAACTAGGATGTGAAACAGCACTGTTATTTGTGCAGATCGATGAAATTATAATACTGGACTAATAAGCAAAATGAGTAATAATATGACTATTATACAGCAGCCGACGAAAGCGTATTGATTCCTATAAATCATTTATATGTAATGCTGGCTTTTTTTGCTAGATTGATTTTATTCAATTTATGATATATTCTGTGTTCGTGACTAGATTTACATGCCTATGGGAGGTTCTAAATCAAGTTTTTGATGATTCCTCTTCCTTTTATACTAAATCTTTAACTGTTCAAGCATCTCGACTTTGGAATTCTTTACCCTTGCATATTAGACGTATACAATCGCTTTCTATTTTTAAAAAGGCTGTCAGGAAGCATTATCTTGATATTCAACGTGAATAAAATTATATATATATATATATATGTATGTATGTATGTATGTATGTTTGTATGTATGTGTTTGTGTATGTATATGTTTATGTATATTTGTATTTACGTATATATGTATGTATATGTGTATGTATTTATGTATGTGTTTATGTATGTATGTATGTATGTAAATAAGTAAATATATTCAAACGTTTATATTTAATTTGTACACCTACACTGACACAATACCATCTCCTCTGCCCCTAGGTTGCCTGGAAGAGATCGCTTTTTAGCGATAAGGCCGCCCTTTGTGCCTGATGATACTCTGTTTAAGTCCATAATATGTATTATTTCTGTTTTGGTGTACAATAAAGTGTATTGTTATGTTGTTATGTTATTCTTCCTTTTCTTCACTTAGAAAAAATCGTTATTTTTTTTTAAATCCTTCTTCAAACCTAGGAGGGTAGTTGCTGTTGTGATTAAAACAGATTATTTAGTTTTAAGTTTTATTAATTATAAGAAGTTAGGAACACTGTGACAACTTGACAAGTATAGATAATAATTTTTCTTTAAAGCGGAACAAAGAGTATAAAGAGCACAGACTAAAAATATATATTTAATTAACATGTTAATCAACAATTTTTACACTATGGGTGAAGGCTGCAATTTTAAATTTATTTCAACACACCCACCAAATTAAAGCCTTCCCTCATCTAACTTTAGTAATTAACAATAATTAGTAACAGTATTATTAAACACTACAAAAATTGCATAATAGCTAGCTTAACACATGTAGTATGTTACAATTTCAAAGGATTATTATTTGCAAATTGATAACAACAAATTCCTAACTTGTCTCTAAGATAATGAAATCTTACTCGAGGAAGAGCTTTAGTAAATATGTCAGCACACTGCTCACTTGTACATAAGTATTTTACATCTATATCTTTTTCTTGAAACTTTTCTTTAATAAACTTATACTTAATATCAATATGTTTACACCTTTTGTGAAAGTCTATATTTTTAATCACTGATATTGCACTTTGACTGTCCACACATAAACAAATTGTGTCCTGATTATAGGCACCAATATCAAGTAGTAGTCTTTTGATCCACAATGCTTCCTTTGTAGCGGAACATGCAGCCATGAATTCTGCTTCTGTAGTTGAGAGGGCTATGCATTGCTGTCGTTGACTTGCCCATGTTACAGCTCCTCCATTTTTAATAAATACATATCCCGTAGTAGATCGCCTTGTGTCAGTGTCGGCAGCATAGTCTGAGTCACTATAGCCTTCTACTATATTATTCTTCATTGAAGAATAAAGTAACCCATATTCTTTGGTTTCCTTTAAATATCGAAATATCCTTTTTATACCAGCCCAGTGAGTATTATTATAGCAGTTCATAAAACGACTTACTAAGCTTACGCCAAACATAATATCTGGTCTACTGACAATTGCAAGGTGCATCAGAGACCCTACTGCCTCTCTGTATGGTATACTCTCTTCAGCCGCTGTTTCTACCTTTTCCAAGATTGTATGAGGATCTACAGGAATACTATTTCCATTGGCATCATTCATATTGAATTTTATCAGTAATTTTTCTATATACTTCTTCTGGTGAATAAATATTTGCTTGTCAGACCGTTCTATTTGAAGACCTACAAAATTTTTTGCCTCCATGGTTCTTATTTCAAAATTTGCTTTGAGGTCATTCACTACCTTACTTATGACATCTTTCTTCTTAGATATAATTAATCCGTCATCAACATAGAGCAAGAGATACACTTTTGTTCCTTCTATACTTCCTATATAGACACTTTGATCAGAATGGCTGTTTTCAAAACCAAATTTGTTTAGTACACTTTTAAATTTATTATTCCAACAGCGTGGTGCTTGTTTTAAGCCATATAGAGACCTTTTTAATTTACATACATAGTTAGGTGGAGCATTTATTCCTTCAGGTGGATACATATATATATCTTCTGTGATGTCTCCATACAGAAAAGCAGTTTTGACATCAAACTGTAACATTTCTAGTTCATGTTGACATACTTCTGAGAGTAGAATTCGCAAAGAATCATATCTCACAGTCGGAGAAAATGTTTCTGTATAATCAATTAGGTAATTCTGTGAACATCCTTTTGCACAGAGTCTAGATTTATAGACTGCACCAGATGGCTCATCCTTTATACGAAAAATCCACTTACAGCCAATTACCTTTGAACCTTGTGGTTTCTCTACCAATGTCCATGTCTCATTTTGCTCATGTGCTTTTAATTCCTCTTCTATTGAATGTTGCCATTTATCTTTATTTCTAGATGATATAGCTTCAGAGTATGTCTGTGGTACATTTTCATTATCGGGAACTTCACCTGTACAGAGGTAAGTATTATTTTCTTGTTTAGTTTTCATTGATCTGGTTTGAATAATACTGTATTGTTTTAAATTATTATTTTTATTTTCAGGATTATATATAGAGCTTTCATCAGAATGAAATGAATCATCACTGCTTGTTACTGTACTTATATTATTTGATTGAGAACTATCAGATGAAGTTTCATACATCTCTGTGCTGTCCATTAAAGGCTCTGTTTCATTACTTGTTTTATTATTTTCTTCTGAATTTAAGGGTACTACTACATGGTTTTGTCTTATTGAGTTTTCCATAAATACTACATCTCTACTTACGGTAATTTTTCGAGTTTTTGGATTTATTAACCTGTAACCTTTGGTAGTTTCACAATAACCAATAAATATTAACTTGATTGCCTTAGGATCCAGTTTTTGTAGTTTTTCTTGAGGTACTTTAACCATGGCTTCACAACCAAATACTTTTATATTACTTACATCAGGTTTCTTTCCACTCCACATCTCCTCAGGTGTAGCATATGACAGTGCACGTGTTGGACAACGGTTAGTAATATAGGCAGCTGTAGATACTGCCTCCGCCCAGTAGTGTTTCTGTAAATTTGAATTGATTAGCATACAGCGTGCTCTTTCCATGAGTGTACGATTCATTCTTTCTGCCAAACCATTCTGTTGAGGAGTATATGAATTGGAAGTTTGATGAATTATGCCTGATTTCTTTAAATAATCTGAGAACTCCTTATTTATGTACTCCCTTCCATTATCAGTTCGTAGACATTTTATATTTAAACCAAGTTGATTCTCTACTAAGGCTTTATATTCTTTAAACTTTCCAAAAACATCTGATTTGTTATTTAAAAAATAAACAAAAACTTTTCTGGTATAATCATCAGTTAATGTGAGGAAGTACCTGGCCCCTCCTAGTGATTTCACTTCCAGCGGTCCACATATGTCAGAATGTACTAACTCTAAAGGTTTCTTGGCTCGGGCACCTTCAGCTGGAAACGGCAGTCTTGACTGTTTTCCTTGTTGACAGAATTCACATATTATTTTGTTTGTATTTTTAACTAATTTCACTCCATCAGTACTGTCTGTCATTCTATTTAAGTCTTTAAAATTTAGATGTGCCATTCTTTGATGCCACAATAAGAAATCTGAATTTTCAGCTTTGCAATTGTATGCTGGAATAGTATTAGTATTCAGCCGGTACATATTATTGATAAGATATGCAGATGCTACCTCAGTTTTCTCATTATTAAATATTTTACAGCCATTGTTAGTAAACTGTACAGAACAACCATTTTTAATTATTTGACTAACAGACAATAAATTTGTTGCTAATTCTGGAACATACATAACATTTTTAATTTGAATAGTTTGTTTACCTTCTTTTGTTATAACTTGTAAGTCTATCTTGCCACACCTTTTAACTGGAAGCATCTTGTCATTTGCTATTTTGATATTTGTAATCGGTGGGGGTACATCATCATAAAGCCAGTCTTGCCTCATCGTCATGTGTATAGATGCTCCTGAATCAATATACCACCCATCATCATTATGAGCTGTTGCTGAGAACACAGCTACATAGCCAGAATTATTATTACTTTGTTCCTTTTTATTTTTCTTAAACCAGCAGTCTTTACTTAAATGGTTATAGCGGTTGCAGTTAAAACATCTCGGACCTTTCTTTTGACTTTTATTATTATTAGGCTTATTAAACTTACTATGCTTTGTGTAAAGTACGGTAGTGTCTGTATCAATTGATTTTATTTCCTGAAGCAGTTTTGTTTTAATCATATCAGCACTTATCTTCACACCAGAGCTTTCTATACCCATAATCATCGGTTTGTAAGTATCCGGTAAGCCAGCAAGCATCAGTGTTCCCAACCACTCTTCATCAACTTTAAAATTGATATTTCTTAGCTTGTGGGCAGATGACATAATCTTATTTACGTATGCTTCTACACTTTCACTCGTCTCTAGAGTTGTATTTATCAAATCTTTTAGCAATCCTACTTTTCTAGTCAATCCGCTGTCTTCAAATGATTTGGTTAGATTTTCCCAAAGTTGTTTTGCGTTTTCAGCATCTTGAATGTGTATATATATAATTGGATCTACTAATAATATGAGTTTTGACTTAGCTTTAACGTCTCTCTTCATTGATTTTAGATCATCGGGTGTTGGTTCGGTCAATATGCAATCATACAATTCCTCGTGTTGCAAATAGGCTTTGACCGCAAAACTCCAGCTTGACCAGTTTTCTCGACCCGTGAGTTTAGGGATCGACATTATTGCATTGTTGTTATTCATTTTATCTGTTTAATATTTGTAACAGCAAAATAAAATATTAAAAATCTGCGTACCGGTAACGTAGGTTATGTACGTGGTTTAATATTCACGGTATTACTGCTATTACCGAATATATATTATTATATTTCGATTGACTTTTCACTTGCACAATATTAATTGATAGATTAGAGCATCCTGGGCCCATAACCTGTTGTGATTAAAACAGATTATTTAGTTTTAAGTTTTATTAATTATAAGAAGTTAGGAACACTGTGACAACTTGACAAGTATAGATAATAATTTTTCTTTAAAGCGGAACAAAGAGTATAAAGAGCACAGACTAAAAATATATATTTAATTAACATGTTAATCAACAATTTTTACACTATGGGTGAAGGCTGCAATTTTAAATTTATTTCAACAGTTGCCAATATTTAACTAATTGTAATGTACACTTTTTAGTGTATATGCATTTTTGCTGTACACTTTTTAGTATATAATTATGTATTTGTTGCTAAAGCCAAACACTGTAGCTTGTGTTCTGCTAGCTTTATCCGCATAGTAACAAGTTTATAGGGAAAAAAATAATTGAAGTTATTAATAAAACGGCCTTTCATTTGTATAGTAAGACGAAAATAAAATAATACGTAAACTGCAAAATCTTTTCCTTCTCCATATCTCTTTTAAACGCAATCGTACCTATTCTGATGTAAAAAATATATAAGAGCAAAGTATTAACTTAATATGACGTTGGATATTTTTATGTTAATTAGTTTGAAAATGAAAAAACTGCAAAACAAATATTATTATTTCTAGTCCTCCAATGATTAATCATTGGAAATTATTGATATTCGGTTTCAATCAACATAAACAGGCTTAAATTGAATGAGCGTAACGCTGAAGGCAAAGCTTTGCAGCGTACCGTGCAGCAAATTTTGTAAAGTGTGATGAGCATAAATAAAGAACTTCGTAGCTATGCAGGCATATGCATGCACATGTATACAGCTGTGCCATGTCAAAATTACATACTAAATTTAGCGGCATCAGCGCTCAGTCTATGGCAACAATTCTGCTTAAGTTTCTTGAGTTGATTTCATTTATAATACAAAGGTATAGAACCTGGGCACACCTGAATCTTTTCATATGTATATCATAATATGAAGATCTATTTTGTTTAAATTACGAATTTTAGTGACGTGACCTAATTACGAGCCATATTGCGCGGGGATATCTTTCATAAATTACAAAGATGACGTTTTTTTTTTATACATAAGACGTAGCTTGATCAATTTTCCTATTACATAAATCACTTAATGGCAACTTTTATTGTTTTTGTTAAAACTGTTTTCGTAAACTTGATTACAAATATACATAATATATGAAAAGGCTATTTGAGCGAAATTCGTACAACCATAATTATTTTCCATGTGAAGTAGGTAAATATTATAAAGAGGAATGATTTGATTGTTTGTTTGTTTACATTTAATAGGATCCAAAACTACTGAACCCATTTGAAAAATTCATTCACTGTTGGAAAGCTACACTGTCCGCTGGTGACATAGGCTATATTATATTTTCAAATGCCCTGCGGTCATCAACCCGCCTGCCCAGTGTGGTGACTATGGGCAAAACACATGAGTTCACGCCATTTTCGGCGTAAACTTGTGGAGGCCTATGTTCAGTAGTGGACTGCGAAAAACTGATGTGATGATGCGATATTTTCAAAAAACAGAGGTTTTTTTTTAATTTTGTTAAATACCCGTGTGAATCCGGGGTGGGATGCTAGTCTCTTATAAAAGCCTTATCCAGACAAAAACAGTACAATCGTTTGGAAGTTATTCATGAATAGAGTACCTAATTTCGCAATTAGAATTATATGAACTAATTCGGTACTTGTAATTCAATCAGTCACCACAAATGGTAAGGCCACGATTAACAATCCGGCGAGTCGTTTTTGCGACGACAGATGTTTTGAGTTTTAAGGGCGATCATCCTAAACACTGTAGTGCTATATAATGCAGTGAACATCTATCTCTGGAACGGTTAACATAAGATAGAGCAGATCACATGGCACTATATGTTTTTTTATCCCGTAATTCCCACTGGATCAAGATTGCGTCGTTCAAACAATAATGAGTATCAAGATGGATAGATATAAACTTTCACATTTATTGACGAAAACGTCTAAAAACTATATATTTATGTGGTACTCCCCACTATGCCTCGGACTAGCTAATCATTTGAGTGTTTTCTGGGGCACAAATATAAATATCTATAAGTACCTATAGACAAAATGGAAATTGAATCTACAACCTTCGACATTGTCAGAACTTTAATATCCCTATACCACAACTATTACCAGTAAGTTGAAAGACAATTTTAAAATTGACAAGATATAGTAAAGCTAAGTGAAAAATAGCTACGCATTCACTGGATGGTTGTCCTTAAAATCAATAAATCTACAAATTGCCTTCGCGGCTTCATAGCTTTTTTGTTTCGCGCGATATTTCACGACGCACGTTTCGTTTATGACACAATTTGATTAATACGTCTGTGTCTGCTAGTAAACAAGGTAGCTGTTTTTGTGACTCAGTACAATATTATGCTTAAATGCAGATAAAAAAAATGTCATATTTATGGTTACGTGGCAATGGTGACAAATGAGTTGATATATGTATGTTACGTTTAAAGAAAAATTTGTGACCTGTGAATTTGTTCTGTGTTGAAAAAATTAAAAAGTATGTTTATAAGTTAGTGGAATTTCTTTTTATATTCTTTTTCATTGCATTCAAATTACAAATAAAGTTTGGAACAAGCGTATTAATATATACATATGAAAAACTTAATCCATATTTTTCTCAGGCACGCCATAGCTTGAGAATGACTTTAGCGGTTTTATTCAACTTTTTTTAATATATTCTAATATATTATGGAATGTTTCTACGGCAGGGTAAAATTAAGAAAATTGTTTAAAAAAAAAAGAAAAATTCTTGAAAACATAACGGATATTTTAAGTTCACACGTCCAACATTTTACTAGACCAGGACCATTTCTGTCGAATCAGATAGTATAATATATTAGTAACTAGCTGTACACCGCGATTTCAAACACTTTAATTTAAGGAAAATTCTCGGTCTTTCTCGGTAAATTGGATAGCCAACACAAAAAGAATTAAACAAACAAGCAAACTTTCCAGCTTTATAATATTAGTATAGTGTGACAGATGGGGTGATAACGATCCAATTGCTAGCTTTGAAATATACAGGGTGAAAACCGGTGGCAGCGTCTTCGGTGCGACAAAGCCAGCCCTAAAGTCACCAACCCGTCTGGCCAGCGTGTCGATTTAACTTGTGGAGGCCTATGTCCAGCAGTGAACTGCAATAGGCTGAAATAATGATGATGATGATGATGATGTGAATCCTACGTACATTTTCATTTTAAAAAAGACTGTATAAAAGAACTCGTAACGGACAGACATTTAAACAAGATGAATGGATATATAAAGTACTTAAAAGCGGAACTCATTTATATCAGCCATATGTCAGCGATAGAGTTCGCAGGTCGCATTTATAAGAAAGGGTCATCTGTAAGTGTATCTCTACATCTATTGTGCGGGTAATTTGTCTGAGAACAATGAGAGATTTTTCGCTTCGAGCAGAGGTATTGTCGGCGAAGACCGGTAAGTCAAGCGTTTGCGTAATTTCATAGTCTAAGTGACAAGCTGTTAAAACTATTCAGGTTTTGCTTCTATCACACCAAAAAAAAAAATCGTTATAAAAATTAAATCAAAAGTGTTGTGTCATAATTTTAACAATCGTTACCTCAACACTTTTGTATATTAAAAATATGTAACAGAGGATAGTTACCGAAAAAAGCATTAATTTACCCACTTTAAGAACAAATGACCGTGAACGTACATATTATGTTAAGCATAAATATGTTTTTTTATATGAAAAGAAAACACGGATCTTGTTTAAGTATTTCGACATAAAATATGCTTAAATTAAGGCCGTGATAGTGAATGGCGAAATTTTTTGGCGAGGATACAAAACACGTACAGCGTTTCCTAAGGTTATTGTGATTGTATTGTATGTATTGCTAGATTTCTCGTATAATATTTTCCTGTCACAAAGAGTTCATATATATATTTTTTACTAGCTGCCCGGACAGACTTCGTTCTGTCATAAGTTATTAGTAATTTTTTTTTAAATATTAAAACCGTCCGTGGGCCTTAAAGAACGTACAAAAAATTAATTAACCGAATCGGTCGAGCCATTCTCGTGTTATTTTTATTTCTTACAACATTCATTTTTATTTATATAGACGAATTGCGTAAGTTGCAAACAAAAAAAATGACCTCAATTTACGTCAACAAGTAAAGTAGTCAAAAAATAATAAATTTATGGCGTATTATTAGGGATAACTCAAAAATTACTTGTCAGGTCTCGCAAAAACCGGACCACGTGACAAGCACTAGTTTCTGATTAAAAATCATCAAAATCGGTTCACCTAGTGAAAAGTTATAAGGTAACCTAAAAACAGAAAAAATATATAGTCGAATTTCCTCTGCCTTGTACCACAGTCACAGAAGAGCGTACACGGCGCTCGATAGCATCGGTCCTATCGCTCCTAATCGCCCATTGTGGACCGATAGCGATCTTCTGTGACGTTCCCACGTGACACGCCAGATCAGTCATCTTGCATAAATAATACCTTGACACGACTTATAGAACCCATTCGTACATTATAAAACGAAAGAGTATACTTGCACGGATATTCAGGGGTCGCAAACAGTTAATAGTTTTGTTTCACTATTCAGTCTATAATATACCACTGCTGGGCAAAAGCCTTATTCTCTTGGAACTTCGATTGGAACTTAATCCAGCAAGACGCTCCACTGCGCGTTGGCTAATAAAATTGCATATGGTCGTTAAGTGTAATCGTTTCATTACACCTACGAACTGTATATAGTTTTGTTTAGTTCAAAAATAAAAATAAAACAAATGTAATATTTATTATCCATAAAAATAAAGTTGAACGTCATGGCTCAATATCCATACCCATAACTATACACCTGCCAATGTGGTTTAAGAATTGTTTACACATTAGGCTGTAATACTTATACTTAAGTCTCAAAGTGATCAAAAACTTACCATCAATTTGCATTGATGTACATAATATAGGTGTCTTTTAATGTAGTCTGTGCGTTTGCTGTATGGATTTGTTTCTGCAGAATCACATTAGAATTTACATTCTTCTGGGAATATTGAATATTTATAAAATTTATTTATATATATTATTATAAACATTATTTGAATTAATCTGTTTTAAAGTATTAATCAGTGAGCAATTGCAAGTCACTTCTAGTCTTGCATAAATGTACATGCTTAAAAATCTATTCAAGATAGTGTCAAATAGATTGTATCGTGATTGATCACAAATAATAATACCTAATGGCTTCTGTAATAGTTCAAAGAATTAGGAGCAGGCCTTATTAGGTTGTGAAATCAATAGCTTATGAGATCATTATTACATATTGTGTTGGTATTATACGTGTTTAAATGTGAGAGAGTTAGAAGAAAAACATTTAATAATACACTTTTAAAAGGCACTTACATACAATTACAATATGTAATTTTAAACACAAAATTTGTTACATGAAATGGGACGTGGCTCCATTGTAAAGTTAATTTTTATGAGTTAGCTTAGTATAAATTGCTTGTGTCGATAATGGATATTATACCATATCGTGTGTTAATAAATAAATATCTGCTTATATTTACGATCATTCATTCCTAAGGCACATAGTGCCATTGTTTTGAAGATAACAGCCGGTTAAGAGATACATTTATATTTTAACAAATGTATAAATTTAACATTAAAACTCGGACAAGAATTGGGCCTAAAAATCCTGCATCTAAAAGCAGGATCAGCGCTAATTTCACCAACGTAACTTCTCGAAACAAACAATACGGACACCGAAATGTCAAGTTAAGTAAAACAATATGAGCACAAAAATATTCAGAACAGCATTCTCATAGAAAATATCAAAACGTATTCCGGGCGTGCATTTTACAGTTTGAACGTCGAGCTCAGGAATGCACCAGGTATACACGACATCCCCTTATTTCACCTCTCATCTTATGGACCATTAAATTCTTGAACCCGTATCTCTATTCAGCTTATATCCTTAGAGAAAGACTGTAATAGTTGCTGCTGTGAAATGTTAAAAACTACAATTTTTGCTACTTTTATTATTTCAGTGTCTGAGTTTTCTTTGAATATTAAAATTTATGTTATATTTCAGTTGGATGTAGCAATTGTTTAATTTTATGTTCAAATAAAATTACTCAGAACTTACAGAAGTTCCACGAACGCAGACAACGCTTGTTTGATTCCCGTACACCACTTTCACACACACATCCACTTTGGATGTGTGTTCATATACCATTGACATTGCATTGAGCTATTGGTCTTAACTGCTATCATGGACACCCAATTAAAACTTCTTTTGGTAGAGGAATTGTCTACCAGCAGTATACCAGCATGGTAAATTCCATCATAATAATTATGAAATAAATCTATATGATGAATGATGACGATGAATTATTAAATAAATCTATAAAAAATAAATAAAATTCGAGTGTCTGTTTGTAATATTAAAATAACCGCTTTTTGGTAAATGCATATGGATGTACACACGGTACATAAACCAAAATAACATTTTTTACAATGTCTGTCGATTTGTTCCGCCTAATCTCCGAACCAGCTGGCCTTATTTTGACGAGGCTTTCACTGGCAGATGGCTGATGTAATAAAAAGTAACTTGGGATACTTTTATTTTAAAAATTGATTTATTTTATAACTCTGCGAACTGAAAAATAGCTTTTTTGTTAAGTTCCACGCGGAAAAAGTCGTGGGCACAGCTAGTAAACAATAATATATAAGTTGACGCTTTAAAATCAACAGCCCCAAAGTAGGACCAGACCCTGTGTAGTTAGTTTAAGAATTATACAGATATTACACAAACACAGATACCCACATCATGATCAATATCTGTATAGCCTATACAAACATATAGCATATGCACAGATAGCTGCAATGATCGCCAGCGCATCACCAAGTTGCTGGACTCCCTGCACCAAAGGGCCGTCTCCTTACAATCTACAATCTTTTCCTGTATATAAAAGAAGGTTTTAACTTCAGAATTACCATAAGAAGTAAAGATACAGCAACCCTCAATTTTACGCTAATTCTAAAGGCCTTCTGTAAAATCAAATTGATAAAAACTTTTAAAATATTAACTTAACAATCTTTTGAATCTTAAAACCTCAATTTTGTACCCTATTCAACAATAAACCAGGACTTAGCTGTAAGATAAAAGACATTTTATATCGTTATTAGTCTGTAGTAATCGTTAACTGAGCTGTTCGGAGCGATATGTTTTAAAGGAAACGACACAGTAACGCCACGATTTATCGTGAGCTAATAATGTTTTAGTAAAATAAATGAACTTTAATTTGTAATTGTTAATTAATTTTGCATAATTTAAATGACAAATATTCATATAGATATATAGATAAAAAAAACTTTATTCATAATTTTACATTCCACATACACAATTAAAAGGGTAAAAAAAACAAAAAAGTAACAAATAAAATGTCTTAATAGCATTTATAATATCATACCAAAATACAGTGTATGTGTGCTGCAGAATCGCAAAAAGTCATGTAACTCAGTACTAAAAGATCAATCCTAGGCAATGTCATATGTGTTTATTAACTGAATAAAAAAGCCTTTAAATATCCTAATGTTGGGAAAAGTATTTTTCTTCCAATAAACTTCCCTTTTTATTGTACTTATTACACACTCCTTGACTATATTTTGAATATAACTAAAAATATGATTTTGACGTGACAACGTCTAATAAATCGATGAACGCCGGCGGCCTGCACGAAAAAGGCTGACCTTTTGTAGCGTTACGCTCATTTTAGCGTCACGCTCATTGTCCCGTTGCGATCATTGTACGCTTGCTACACATCTATCTCTCTTCCACTCGATAGGCCTATGCGTCCGAGGAGATGTTTTGTTATGACGTTGTCACGTTAAGCTATCGTTCGTAAACTAACTTTACAGACAGCCATTTTTTTGTTTACCAAATCAAATAACCGAGTGAAGCTAATTAATCACAGTCAATTTGTTCTAACTACTCATTACACAACTTTAATCTACTAACTTCTGTATGTACACATAGACAAGTTGGTCGTCTTTACTCTGTTGAGTCTCAGATGTAATTCTCGCAATGTTTGACTTTAACGTGCTACTATTAGTCTAAGATCCGAACTAATAGTCTCAAATGAAGATTACTCTTAACCCATCTGTGTAATGCATAAAAATTTAATAATTATCTTCTTGTGTATGTTAAAGATAAATAGCGAAAAAGATAGCTGGAAAATTCCTGGCCAGGCTATATTATATTCGGCAACCGCCATTCAAAATAGACTTTTAGGAACACATGGATGAAAGCCAGTCCAACTCAATAGTTGTACGAGAAAATTAGTAGATAACCAAACATTTTCTACAAGCTTAATACTGGTGAGTTTAGGAAAGGAAAATATATTTTTTTATATTTTGAATTAAATATAGCCTTGCCAGGAATTTTTAGTCAACCCTTTCATGATTATTTTTCTAAATACCAAAATACCAAAACAAATATAAAATAATTTTAAGCAGGCGGGCAAAGTTCGTCTCTCCAGTTCAGATCTCATACTATATGATTCTGTACAAGAATGTGGTTACAAATATCAACGTTTAATATTATTATGAACTACCTGTGCCCGCGACTTCATCCACGTGGAATTTAACATAAAAGTTATTATTCAGTTCGTAGAGTTATAAAAAAATTAATTTCTAACATAAAAGTACCCTGAATTACTCCTTACTTTATCAGCTATCTTCCAGTGAAAGTCCCGTCAAAATCGGTTTAGCCGTTTCGGAGATTAGGCGGAACAAATAGACAGACAGACAGACAAAAATTGTAAAAAAAATGCTATTTTAATATATGTACCGTGTATACAACCATATGAATTTAAAAACGGTTATTTTAATATTACAATATCGCTAAAATAAAAATAAAAGCTTATACGTGTGCGCTAATAAAAAATCGTACAGTATAAATGAAATTTTCCGTGACGATTCATTTTCTTTTACGCCGTATTTAATGTGTAGCTACGCATTAAACCCGACGTTTTGAGTTGTAAAACTTTTATATGGCTCAATGAGCGACAGTAAAGTGCCGACATGAACTTACATAATTATTATAGTTTTCTTGAAAGTGTGGAATTCTTAAAACGCAATCTATCATTTTGCACGAAAGGGCTGTTTCATTTTTATTCGTTTACCGGGAGTCAGTTTTGTTACGCGTTGAACTATGACATGCTAGATCGTTCTTTCACAAGATTTTTTTTTAGCATGTGCCGACGGTATTACGAGCATCGCTAACGCGTTGCCGACCCTAATCTCTTGATATTTTTTACGCAAAATAAAATACTGTGTGTAGATTTATTTAAAACAAAAAAGTGTGTGTGTACTTATGTACACACATAAGAAGTTATATTTTGTTGGTTAGCTAACTTCACGTTGCTAACTTCTTCTTCGTTGACTATCTAACTTCAGGGTGTCGGTCGGTTTGGTAAAAATTTACTCCCTTCATTTTTCCCTAACGCTCCAAAAGTAATATAACATCAAAAAGGTGTAGCAATTATTCTTTAAATTAAAGGTTAAACAAAATGCTTTTTAAGAAGTTCTACAATATGGAGATCAAACAATACTGTCTGGTTATTAACTTAAAAAAAGTAGTACTTACTCTAACATAATATAAATTAATAATACGAAGAGTTACAGAACGCATCTTAAAAAAATTCCATTTAACTAATTGCTTAACGCTTGACTTTTTTCATTCCGGGAAATTAAAAAAAAAAACTAATATAGAGTAACTTAGCGCAAAGCTCATAAATAATCAAGCGTCGTCTTAAGTTAGTGCATCGGAGCCGCGACGCGCGGTTAATTTAGTCAAATACACTTTGGCCCCGACATCCCAAGGCGATGTGTTCCGGATGCATTTTGTTCCAGACGCTACTGTTGATCTCTGTGGTATATTTATTCTGTGAAAACACGATTCTTTATCGTCGAAATAAGTAACACCTAAACTTTTAATACCAACTAAACTTAACTAAAACTTACTGTACACATCCCACTGCTGGGAGAAGATGGTCGTAAAAGCGTCTTCTTCTAAATAAAAAATGAATTTTAAGGAGAGGAAGGGAACCTTCAAACTTAATCTGCTACACAGCTTCACTGTAAGTTGATAGATAACTTTCCTTTTACGAATAACGATCGCCATCAGTTATCTTTAATGACAACAGTTACCGACGGGGTCACTTCGAGACATGGTGAGGAAGTTATGTGGACAAAAATCAGACCAGAAACAAATATTGGTGTAAATGATTCTAATATAATGGACCTGCACACCGTCAGTATTTAGTTAGTTAGTAGCTTTAGTTATTTTTTTAAATCTTATAACATACACACACAGTTTGATTTTCCGTTTAAAGTAAAGTAAAAAATTATTCTGTACTAGCTGTACCCTGCGCGCGTTGCTACGCTTTTTTTTTGTTCGTATCAACTCAGAAACCTTTGTGGGCTCATGCACAACAGTTTGCTGAAGATCATGACGTGATCAAATGCATTGTTAACGATTCTATAAAGGCCATATAGACAAACATTCATTTATATATATATATATATATATCTTAAAATAGGTTTCAAAAGCAGTCTTGAATCGTCATTTGACAAATTACATAACATTCTTTAACAAATCAAATAGGTATATTAATCTGGAACAACTACCAATTCGGGACGTAGATTTTACTGATAAATGTCGACGACAAACTAATACTGGCAAACGGATATAAATAAGTCATATTTGTCGTGGTCCGTGCATTTGTGCTTACAGGTTTCTTAACCCGGTGATTGTGGTGGTTTCTTGTGCACAGAATATCATACTTCTTGACGCCAAGGACAGACTGATAACGCCACTTTGTGTATGAGTCTCTATCAACTATGCACATAGGCTATAAAATATCAATAGAGGAGAAACAGAAGCGGTATATGACACATCTGATGAACCACTCGAGGGATAGTTAGGTACATAAAAATTTCAAACATGTTTGTAAAATAGGACGGGCACGAAATCCGTGGAGACTTCAGGGATGGTCGAACATTGTCCAGCTCTGGCAATCGGCAGCCAGTGGAATAGGGCTACCAAATCATATTTTTATTGCAAAATTCCTGATTTTATTATTTATTATTGTTATTTATTTAGTGTTCTGCCTATAAGTACTGAAATTTAAAAAAAAAAACGGATTCTGTTCTAAAATGAAGGATAAAAATTACTACGTAACAATATAAACAATAATATTATCTTTGAACCTATTTGTAACATGTAATTTCTTTATCGTTTTGTTGGTTATTTTTTACGAGAAAGTTTAGTTATATGTGATACTAACGACCTGTCCCGGCTTCGCACGTATGCAATGCTGATACTAAATATTAAGTAAAATAATATATACGCAAAAAATGTGTATATTAAATAATGTGTATATTGCGTGCATATTAGAAACCTTTAAAATTATCAGTGTTCATCTATTATATTATGCATGTATTATACATATAAACTTTCCTCTAGAATCACTCTATTTACGAACGAAAACTGCATTAAAATCCGTTGTGTAGTTTTAAAGATCTAAGCATATAGACAGCGAGAAGCGATTTTGTTTTATACTACAGTAGCAAAAAATACATTAACTATACAGACAACTGACAGCCCTGACGGCGAACGTGGTACACCTTTTGACATTATGTTAGAAAATGTCTATCAGAAAATTTATGCGCAAAATGTATCCGTTTAATATTTAATAATGAAGTTGAAAAAGAAAGAGGTGTTCAATCGAATTGTATATTTATTTTTAGTATGATTTTTCGTTATTTATTATCGAAGTTTGACTATTTACTATTTTTTCTATTGAAAAAAAAATACATTTATTGATCAATAGTGATATCTTTTAATTTTTATATGGATATATCAGTCCTCAAAAAATGGATAATTTTGTTATGCAGCACAAAACTGCATTTTTTTCTTCAAGAAATTTTTAAAAATGCAGTTACGTTTTTTTCATAAACTCCACTTTCGTAGAAATGAAATAAGGTGAGAAATTTCTTTCAATTTTCTTTATAATAAAGAATGTCGTTCAGAATAATTGAAACTCTTCCACTTTCAGAAATTAAAATATATTAAAGAAATAAATGTTCATTTCATTTAAAACTAACTACCGAATAAAAAAATTAGGCAATCTTTTAAAACTTAAAATTTTTCCAAAATCATAATTAGATTAATATATAACAAAAATATTTCTTAAAATAAGTTTCAAAATTTTAAATATAACTTAGGAATGAAAAGATTACCGAGAAAGTACTCCATCGAAATACGAGATCTTTCTCGATAATTGTTCACCTTTTTTCAATGTTTCTTTAAATCCTTATTTGTCGCTGATCGAGCTATGATTGTCTTTATCTTTCCTTGTATGATATACGAACATATATTGCATGTATCATATATGTGATTAAATAAAACTGCTTCTTATGTGTACACAATCTCCTTTATATTCACAACTTCACTGCACCATGGCGTCGAACAGAATTTCTCTCAATTCTCTCTGAACATGTATTAATACAATTTAAATAAAGTTAATTGATTATCTGTTAGATACTTAAACTGAGCGGTACACGTCAATCAAACAAGCTAGTTAGTTGCACACTGATTTATTGACAGCTGATCCTTATACTTATAGTGCGCGGTAAGCGCATACACAACATCTCTCCCTCTTATAGCTAGGATAATATAAAGAAAAATATTGTTTACTTAAATCTAACTAAAACTATTAAGTCGGTGTTGAAAAGACCGGACTTATTGCCTGACGCCTGGAACGGGCGGTACAGATAGGTGTTACCGGCTCGTTGGTCGCTTCCTCCGATGCTGACGACTCTTGACATGGTTCCACCGGAGGCTCTCCTCCACATTCTGGATGAGCGATAGCTTCGGAGTATGAAACGCTCGCTGGCATTAAGTCTGGCACCACGTCTGGGTCCCAACGTCTGTTATCTAACTGCGAGTCGCACAATCGTAATCTGATTTGGTCGATGTGTCTTGTTATCACACAGTCCAGATGTGGTACATATATTTTGTATAATACTTGTCCGACTTTTCTCTTAACTATTCCTTCAATCCAAATTTTTTTATTATTACTTATATTTTTAGTAACCCAAACCGTTTCGTTCTCTTTAAAGCTCTGTCTTTTTGTACCTTTATAATGTTTAGCCTGTAAGGACTGGTTGTGTTCGACGGTTCGAGTGAGTGCTGTGGGTGAGGGAGACGATGACGAAGCTAATGCTGCCGAGTTTAAGAGGTCCAGCCGTGAACGCAACGTACGTCCATACACTAATTCCGCGGGCGACTTTTCGGTGGTACTGTTTTTAGAGTTTCGATAGTCGAATAGAAATTTAGCCAGCTTTTCTGCAATATTTTTTTTATTACAACCCTGTAAAATTATACTTTTGAGCCCCCGTTTAATAATTTTCACAAAGCTCTCAGCTTGTCCATTGCTAGTGGGATGATATGCAGGTGATAACATATGTTTTATACCATTAACCAGACAAAAGTGCTTAAATTCATGAGAGGTAAAAGACGTACCATTATCACTCACCAATGTGTGTGGAATTCCGAACCGCGACATAAAATCGTATAATTTAGTAATCAAAGCTTTTGAATTGTAAGAAGAAGTCATATCGTAACACTCGACCCATTTACTGTAAGCGTCTACAATAACTAAAAACATAAAGTTGTTAACCGGCCCCAGAAAATCTAAATGAATTCTATAAAATGGAAGCGGCGGCAGTGGCCAGGGTGCAAGCGGCGCATGTTTCGGTGCGGGGCGTAGCTGTGCGCACACGCTGCACGCCGCCGCCAGCTGCTCCAGCGCTCTGTCCACACCCGGGAACCACAGCCGCTTGCGAGCTTCCGCTTTCATTTTCACGACCCCGAAATGTGAGCTGTGCATTTCTTTACACACTGTCTCTCGCAACGTAATCGGAATAACTACTTTATGTCCCCGCATCAGACATCCGTTTTCGTATGATAGTTGATTTCGGCAATTAAAGTAAGGTTTTAAATTAACATCGTTAATTTTCCGTGGCCACCCGTTTAATACATAACTCTTGACTCGCGACAAGCAATCGTCTGTAGCGGTTTCACGCCTCAGGTCGCTCAGCGTCACCGGTAGATCACCGTCGATAACAAAATTAACATAGGCCGCCCTCTCGTCACAATTGACGAGCTCGTCTGACATACCTTCCCGTGGTGGCATACTTGTATTGGTAACCTCACAAGCCCTAGATAAATAATCCGCTATGTTCTGCTTGCTACTTATATACTCGATACTATAATTATAAGCGGCCAAAAACATAGCGTATCGTTGGAGACGGTTAGCGGATATTTCGGGGATCCCTTTGTGAAGTCCGAATATGGCCAGCAGGGGTTTATGGTCTGTCCTTAACACGAAGGGTTGCGACCTACCGTATAAATACTGGTGGAACCGTCTTACGCCAAAAATAATAGCTGTCGCTTCCTTTTGGATCTGCGCGTAATTCTTTTCCGCCGGTGAAAGCGTTCGAGAAGCGTAAGATATCGGCCTTTCTATCATATCCTTATCGATTTGAGATAATACAGCTCCTAGCCCCGTCGGCGACGCATCAACGGTCAAAATAATCCTAGCGTTCGGGTTAAAGTGCGCCAAAGTCCTATCAGACGATAAAATATTTTTTACTTTTATAAATGCGTTATCGTGAGCCGTGGTCCATTCCCACTTCGTGTTTTTATTTAATAAATTATACAATGGACTCAACACAGATGATGCGTCGGGTATGAAATTCCTATAATAATTCGTAAGTCCCAAAAACGACTGTAATTGTGACACGCTCTCCGGCTTAGTAGCTTGTAATATAGCATTTACTTTTTCAGGTGATGTCCTAATCCCGTTTTTGTCTACTATGTGGCCAAGATATGAAATTTCATCTTTAAAAAAATCACATTTACTTTTTTGAACTGTCAGCCCAGCGTCATCCAATCGCTGAAGCACGGTGATTAAACGCTGTCTGTGCTGGTCGTCATCATTGGCAGTTATTAATATGTCATCTAATAGGAAAATGATACCGTCTATTCCGGCGAGCAAGCACTCCATTGCTCTTTGAAAAATGGCTGGTGCGCTTGCCAGCCCAAAAACCAAACGAGTGAAATTAAAAAGACCGCGATGTGTATTAATGCATGTGAGGTTTTGCGACTCCTCGCATAGCCTAAGCTGATTGTATGCCATAGACAAGTCAATTTTACTAAACTTAATGCCCCCATACAGCTTAGATAATAAGTCATTTACAGTAGGCAAGGGGTACTGATCTATTATTAACTGTTTGTTAATTGTAACCGAGTAATCGGCGCATAAACGGATACTACCGTCTTTTTTCAACACCGGTACCACAGGCGATGCGTACTCCGAGTGTTCCACCGGTTTTAAAATACCTAACCCTAATAGTCGATCTAGTTCTTTATCTATTTTTTCTTTTAATGCATAAGGCACCGGTCTAGCTTTAAGAAATATTGGCTTTACATCTGGCTTCAAATGCAATTTAATTGTATATTTATTAAACGACCCGAGACTATCAGAAAAAACCTTAGGAAACATTTTAAATAAATCTTCCGCAACATTAAAATCACTTCCTTTAAGCGCATGCGTGTAAACAGCGTGCACAGGTGCGCTCGAGTGCGTCATCACTAACTCGAGGTCGAATTCCCGTATGAAATCGCGCCCGAGCAGCGATGGACCGTCATATCGTACGACAAACACAGACAAGACTCGCGTGCGCTCTTTATACGATATTGGCAACAAAACCACGCCCACAGTTTCAATGTTTCCGCCGTTATAGTTAAACAATTTTTTATTGGTGACTGACAACGGTAATCGTTTGAAATACAACACATATGTTTTGTAGGAAATAACGCTTACAGCTGATCCACTATCTATTTCAAACTCTAAAACCAGCCCACCGATCCGAACGCTTTCTGTCATCGGCCTGCCCGTCACACATCGAATATTGTATAAGCACTCACCGTCGTCTCCGTCATCCACAGTACCTTCCCCGACGTACTTCACCTTCGCGTCGTTAGGACACATTTTATACAAATGACCTTTGTTGTTACACTTTTTACACTTGTAACTTTTATAGCGACACTGGTTAGATTTATGATTAGTAAACCCGCACACACTACACTTTTCCTTCTTGGAGATGTTGAACACGCCATCCGGAACCATCACGGCGCTGCCACACGCACTCGGCGCCGCCAACGACGACGCCCGGCGCGCACAGCACACGCTTTCTGCCAAATCTATGGCTTTCGCCAAGGTCAGCTCCCGCTGATCCTGGGCAAACAACTTGTCCCTCTCGTGTCCCGCTGCCATGCCCATGATAAACCTATCTAGCAAGGCCTCTTCCAAATTCTTGAAAGCACAGTGTGCGGCTAACCCCCTTAACCGGGCCGCCCACTGAGTGTGGCTTTCACCTGTGCGCTGAGTTGCGGAGTAGAAAATGGATTTCTCCGCAAACCCGAACCTTTTCGGTGTAAAATGCTCGTCGAGGAGTGTAGTTATTTCATCGTAACGCAATTCTTCCACCTTACGAGGTAGCGCCAGGTCACTAACTAGGTTAAAACTCGCTTCACTTAACGCACTTAACAAAATGGCCCGTCTCTTGATAGTTAATTTGTCATTTTCGTTATTTATCTCGTTCGCTATAAACCATTGGTTTATGCGGCATTTGTAGCTTCTCCACTCTTGTGTTAGGTGATCGAAAGTGGAAAGAACACCAAATACTCCTCCAGTGGCCATTTTCAACGCCTACGTAAGTTCGTTCGTCGCCACGTGTTAGATACTTAAACTGAGCGGTACACGTCAATCAAACAAGCTAGTTAGTTGCACACTGATTTATTGACAGCTGATCCTTATACTTATAGTGCGCGGTAAGCGCATACACAACATTATCTAAACAACATTTATTTACCAAACAGCGTATCAAAAGACTTTAAATTATATAATATGAATATAAAAATACCATAACTAAAATTAACAGTTATCTAAAATAACCTAAAACGATAATATAAAATTAATTTGTATTAACTAGACTTTAGTATTTTTTTTAAACACCCAATAATATACAATACTTAACACAAATTAATGGTTTATTTCAAATAGATCAATATAATCCTATGAAAATAATAAATTTTAACTAGGGTTTAACAGCTTTTCAAAACAAACCCAATAATAAGTAAATACTAATCTCTTTGTATGTAATAATTTTTGTTTTTATTTCTTGTAACGGTCTACAATAAAGATTATATCTCAAGCTTACCCTTAACATTTCGACGTTATTAATTTTAAGTGTATGAAAGTTTTATGAAATCGTGCGAACTCAAAAAATCCCTTGAGATGCAAGAAGATACATCAAGTATACTCGTACATACATGAACAGACGCAGGTGAAACTTAAAACTGAGATTAGGTCCTGGATAAATTCTCACCGTCGAGACCGGGCTTGGCATGTGCTTTATATTTCATACATTCTACGTGATCTTGACTCATATTTATATTCATATGTAAAATGTGCTTTTAGCATATGAAATATTTATAAATATATTCAGAATTTATTTCGAACATTGCCGCGGATTATTTTTGAAAGTGTTTTAAGTGATTTGTTGATTGATTCAGCCTGTGGTGTTGGCATTTCATTTCTAGGTAATAGGACTTTATCTCCATGTAGGAGAAGTGTCGAATCTTATCCACTCTTCTTTACAGCGGGCTGGTGATATTTCTATTATGGGTAATTTTCGCTATCAGATGTATATGATAAGAACCTGGACTGGTAGCTTAACGTGCTATCTGAGGCACGGTGAAGAGTGATACAAAGACGCACACCCAGACCGGAAATAAATATTTATACAAAATCAGTGTTTTAAATATTAAAAATTAAATACGGATAGTGTTTCTTTTAACGATGAGTGAAATTGTTTACGGATGATAATCACTGAAAACGCTATCCGTTAAATAAATTCTTTTATCTTTTGAAATAAATACATTATTTCTGATGGATGAGAATAGCATCGCGTTTAATATAAATCTTTGATAAGTGCTCGAGTTAAGCATAATTATTCAGTTGAATTTATTTTAAAACTATTTAAATTTAAACATATATTTCTGTCAAACGATTTTACAATTTTGTCATTAAATAAATTAAAAGTTTATATTTATTTATTTTATCGGGCAATCCAACAGCGTTATGATACAATAGTATGTTACAATATAATGTATAAATGTGCCCAAAATAAGATCACACTGGTATGAACAAATCAATTGTATGTATATTAAAAATATTTTAATGAAACTTAAACTAAATCATACTACTCCGTACTAGTAAAGTATACAGTTGTTTGCTCGGAAACGAAACAAGCACCGGCTTCAGTTACATCGACCAATAATACAACGACGGTCGACAAAAAAAATAGTCAAGCAAATACAGATTATTAAAGATAACTCAAAAAGTACTTATCAGAACTCGATTAAATTTAAATGGTACCACACGACAAGCACCACCTTTCGATTAATAAAAGCATTATCAAACACATTAAAAAATACAGTCAAATTAGTAACCCTTTATTAATAACCTTCTAGTTTTTAGAAGTTGGCTTATTATAAATGACAAAGATGTCTGTGCTTAGTTTTGCGTTGTTTTGCATACAAGACTTATGACTGAAATTTTAATAACTGATAACGCAACAATGGCACAACGGCCATAGCACTGGTTTGTGGCTGTTGCGCTGGCGGTTGCGGGTTCAATGCACATGACAAACATTTGTATTGGCCATACAGATGTTTGCCGTGATCTGTGTGTTTGTGCAGTCCTTGTGGGTCTCCCCACCAAGCTTCGGAGAGCACGTTAAGCCGTCGTTTCCGGTTGTTATCATGTACACCTGATAGTGATCGTTACTCATAGTAGGGAATATATCCGCCAAACCGCATTGGAGCAATCGGTGCAGTGTGGCGAATTAAGCTCTGATCTTTCTCCTATATAGGGAAAGAGGCCTATGCCCAGCAGTGGGCATTACAGGCTGAAGCGTAAAGCGTATATTTAATCAGAGTCGAGTAGAAGATTAAGTGGTGCCTTAACATAAATTAATTAAAAGTGTATAGTTTTGATCATGAAATGACGAATCAAAAGTGTTTTAAAAGTCTAGCAGCTTAAAGAAAATTTTGAATTCAGTTGATTTGATTCGATATAAGTGTACTTGACTTCTTTTTATTAGTTACATCATTAAGATACCTAAAGTAATACCAAAAAACAGCAAGACCATTTTAACAACTGTTAAATATATTATCAAAGGCACTGATGATTAAATTCTCGAGCGTATACTAAAATTTCATAATTATTTATTCGTCTTCGCTATAAAGCGGGTAAAATCTTGAGGGAAATTTAAACACTTCCAACCTGTGTCCTTCACACAAGTCTGCCCACAGATGTTTCTCGAGAGCGCTGATGTGTATAATATTCATTAAAAGTGTGTAAAAAAAGATTACAATTAGATATGATTTTCATTATTTTTAAGACAACCGTTAACAAACACTGGATGTTCTGTTGTTATTGATAGCTGTATTCTGGTACTAGTAGTCACCTCGACGCTAGCGACAGTGGTAGCGATTTCCACTCGAGGCATTAGTTCGTATTCGTAGAAATATTTTTGGTACGGTCAGTTGTACTTATTTGTCTTTCCACCTCACCTTGGAGA
Organism: Melitaea cinxia; assembly: GCF_905220565.1. NCBI lineage: Eukaryota > Metazoa > Arthropoda > Insecta > Lepidoptera > Nymphalidae > Melitaea > Melitaea cinxia. The sequence goes on from NC_059401.1 coordinate 15,317,593, forward strand.
ATACGTAAGGGCATCGACTTTGGTTGTAATCAAAAACACCTGACAAAGATCGTGACTCATGGTCTTCAAGAAGATGAATTTTAGTTCATTTGTTATAAAAATTAAAATATGTTACAAATCTTGAATCGTCCTAATTATTACGACAAGTTGTGGGGGTTTAACCAGCTTACAAGATTTTTCTAGAACATACAACACGAGCATTTTTATTTGAAGAAATTGTAAAGTTTGCATGCCATGTCTATAAATTAATTAATCTCACATTACTCGCAGGTACTTAGCTTCTCGAGACATCTTGAGCACTTATTTTACCGTAATACATACTCAAAAGCTCTAATGAATAATATTTATATCACACAAATTCTAGGTACGTAAAATTTGCTAAGTGCACTCCGAACTAAGAAAGGGCTAACTCATATACTCTTGGATATAAATAAAAACGCAGTGAAAAGGACTCCTCTTTAATAATTTGTATCTAAAAGAATGTACCGTGATCGTCCCCCGAGTCAATTAGAGTGTGCTGTAGTCGACATTTCATTATTTAATTAAATTAACATCTAGACGCCTTATTAACATTCAGACGAGATCTATTTTATGTCTGGTAAGTGTTTTGAGTATTTTTATGTTTTGCTATGATTTATTAAAATAATTTTACTATAAATAATAGACTTGAAACTCGGTTACGTTTTTTTTAATACCACTAGGTTGACAAACAAGCGTACGGCTCACCTGATGGTAAGAGTACATAGTACGTAGCTTATAGACGCCTGCAACACCAGAAACATCGCAATCGCGTTGCCGACCCAATCACCAATCCCCCCCAGGAGCTCTGGTCACCTTACTCACCAACAGGAACACAATACTGCTTGAAAACAGTATTATTTAGCTGTGATTTTCTGTAAGGTCGAGGACTACCCCAGTCGGGCTGCTCCATATTTTGAGCAGGAAATTCCTGCTGTGCCCTACCTCAGTACTACGTTGTTTTATTGTCACTCGTGGTATTAGAATGTTTATGTATTTTTCAATTATACGTAACTAAACAAATACCTATTATATATTTAACATACAAAGATACACAAGGACATTTTTTATATATATTAACTTTATAAAAAAAATTAATATATTTCAGAAAAATGTATCAGATGGACTTACGAGCGAATTCTCTTACCCTCGCTCTAATAATCGTAATTAGTATGAGTGAGTATAGGTATTATGTATGTTCACACAAGCACACACACGCGCGCTCACGCTCAGACCCACAGACACAAACACACACAAAATTCCTAAGACACGTAACGTATTAGAATAAAACATTATATTTGATGACAAAAACATATTATGTTCGCTTAATTATGACGTTCTGATGCAGAAATTATGATGAAGCATTCAAGACTAATGAACTCTAGAAGAGCGTTAAAGTTATGCTGCACCGTATAATTAAAAGTTTTGACTCGAGAACTAATCAAGCAAGGTGTTTTAAACGTATGTAAGCTATTTGCGTTTGAATACTACAAGTTACTACATTTCATATAGAATTATATTTATTAACAAGACCATATCTGGAAGTGATTTTAATTAAAATTAGTAACAAAATGCTTAATTCATATAATTATTCATATAATACAGCTTTAAACGTAACTTAGAAATAATATATAATGCATTTGGATTTTGAATCTTACACAATGAAAGAACTTTAATGAAGAGATGTCGATTGACTGCTACATGTAAAGGTACTGATGGTTTGGTTTTCTTTGGTTTGTTGTTGTATGGATTAATTAGTTGTACAGCTTTCTTCAATGTTTGTATGGATTTTAGATGCCTGATGATGGTCCAATAAAGGATCGAAACGTCGCATGAATTTGCAATTAGTGGTTTGATTGGCACCTTATGTCCACTTTCCTGCGAACCATCAAAGAGTAAAATACTTAATTTTCTAAATAAACTTGTAATTTGTAATATCCGTCATTTAATAGTAAAACTACGTTACAAAAGCAAAGGATATTATTGAATATAAACTTTAAAATGTACGTAATTTATTAGATTTTAACAATGTGTTGCAATAAAGGATATACAAAATGTGTAAACTTTCAGAACCCTCGTAAATTCACTTAGAACGATGTTTTTGAAGTATCAGCGTGTTTTCATGTGAAATTGGAGAGAAACAATTATCTAGCAACCGTTAGCCTTTGAGTGTATTAAATAAATAATGTGTAGCTCCCGGCGGCTCAGCGGACCGGCGGGCGGTCGGATAGTATTTTCGTGACCACTACTCACTGTTTGCTGGTTTTTTGTTTTTTGAAGTGATCCATATCTTCGAGTTGTATTCGACTTGACTTGATTTTTTGAAGTAAAACTTCTTTGCGCAAGCTTGACTTGGGGAGTAAGTTAGTGAATGCGTGACAAGAGCGTTACGAAAAGTGTGATCGGGAGAGGCGAGCGAAAAAAGAGATGAAGATATAAGTTAGTGAAGATAGAAAAGGAGAGAGTTACGTTTCGTACATTAGTGTATGGGCAACTAAACTAAGAAGTTTTACTTCAGTCCTGTATGTGGTCTAAGTACAAGTAAAGTACAATTGTTTTTTTTTTCAATTTTATTCAATTTACTTTCACGTCGATTGCAATAACTTGTCTAAATACTCTTTGAAATATTGGTATTCCTTAAATAAAATATAAATGCGGTATTATATCTGCATATCCTTTTGAAACTATGAATCAATGACTTGTGCAAGATAAGTATAGAGCTTAACTCAATTCTCTCAAGACCGAGTGATCCTTTTCTTATCTTTAACATATTTTTTTAGATCAGAACTTTAAAAAAAAATAGTAAATCATAATTCAGCACGTTTTTTATTTATATTTATAGTGTATTTCTATCCACTACTTAAACTAAACTTATATAGTAACAACCGACATATAGTTAAAAAATATTTATCCAACTTCTCATATATATACATATATATAGAACGAAAGTACCCCATCCGACATAGCCTACAGAATTAGCAAGTTGAAGTGGGGCTGGTCATCTATGTGGCAGGACCGACGGCCGTTGGAGCAGACGGGTCCTGGAGTGGAGACCGCGTCTTGGCAAACACAGTGTTGGACGTCCTCCGGCCCGTTAGACCGACGATCTACGTAAGATTGCCGGTGTAGGCTGTATGAGGATTGCGGAAAACCAGAACGTCTGGCGCGAACTTGGGGAAGCCTATGTCAGTGGACTGCAATAGGTTGAACTGAAACTGAAATATATATATATATATATATATATATATATATATATACTGTTTGTTGTGCCCCTGGATTGCACCAGCGTTTATTTGAGGAAATAACGTACATTAAAATATTATAGAACATATAGTTTAAAATTGAACCAATAGTTCCTGAAATTAGCGAATTGAAGCAAACCAACAAACTTTTCAGCATTTTGATATTAGTATAGATACATTTAAATAATTTATAGTTTATCATAAATCGTTCGTTTTTATTAAACGAATTAATTTAATATAAAATAATTCACCAAAACAGTTAGTACGACCATCGCTTATTTAGGCCACGATCTAACTACCATTTCTTTGTCCTCTTTACCTTCGAATGAAATATTCAACGCATCCCCACGTTCGGGACCAGTGATGGAGATATCGAGAACCTCGTATTATTACTAAATGGGACGGTATGAACGGAATTAATATGACTAAAGGTCTATTTTTCTGTTTGTACAAATATTATAAGCGATTTTGTAAATATGGACGGGTATTGGTTACACTTTGGCCCTTACAACGAAATCTTATTTAAAATAGGAAAACCAATAAAAATTTTAAATGGGGAATTCCATTTTATTAAAAATTACGTTCAATATATAAAATAAAATTTAATTATATCAATTAAAATAAATAGCCGAAATGTATGTATTTGCAAGAACTCTGAAGGATATAATCGAAAAGTCAATATGGCGACGGTGTGGCATTCACTGGGCTTAAGTAATAACTTAATTCTTTTTAGTAGCTCATAATCACAAGTGCCGATGCAAAAAGTTTTCTAATTCAATCGATACTTTAATATCAAAGAAATACTGGTATATACAGTTATGTAACGTGACATTATTCCCGCTGAAGTTACTCCTCAGGGATCGTCTTTGCCTTTTGCGACGTTATATCATAAATATATTTGCATATAGAGAAATAGACTACATTAATATTTTATGATTATTACGCGTAGTTTCAGCGGAGCAGTGAGATAGGTGGATCTTACGTGGAAGTTTGTGGATTAGGACTTGATTTTATCAGTACTAGATATGCCTCGTGTTTGCACCTGTATTTATCGGACCAAAAATCGTGCTAAAATGTTATATAGACTAAAGCCTTCTTCGGTAAAAAAAACTATTTATTCGACACAAAAAGAATTTTTCAATTCGATCCAATAGTTCTTGGGGTAAGCGCGTTCAAACAAAAAAAAACTTAAACTTTTCAGCTTTATAATATTAGTATAAATTGACATAGTATTACCCATAGTTTTCAAACTTTTGTATTTTATGAAATTAAATGCGTGCCATCACTATTGCTTCAGCTTATCGCAGTCCACTGCTGGACGTAGGCCTCCCAAAGTTCGCATAAAACTTCCTGGTTCTCCACAGTCTTTATCCACCGTTAATTTTATGTAGATCATCGTTTCAGCAAATCAGAAGGCGTCCCACATAGCGTTTGTCAACATGAGGTCTCCGTTCCAGAACACGTCTGCTCTAATGGCCATCATCCTGCGACAGAGGTTACCAGGCCACTGACACTTCAACTTACTTATTCCATAGGCTATACCCATTACTTTTGTTCTCTCGCGGATAGTCTCATTTCTTATCCCATCACTGAGAGATATTCCCAAGGATAGCACGTTCCATTGCACGTTGAGCGACTTTGAACTTGTGGAACTTGTGAACTAGTTCCTTCTTCAGTGTATACGTCTCGGCACCGTATGTTTAAATAGGCAGGACGTACTGCTCGAAGACTTTATTCCCTTATCGCACCCGTTATATTTATAACATTCGTCATACTTTCCAATTTAATATATGTTAAATACTTTTTATTCGAATTTGACAATTGATCAAAATTTCCACCAACAAAGCATCAACAAATATTGCAATATTTTTTGACTTTCACGTTAAAAAGATATTTAGACCATTAGAAAGATATTTTAAGGTACAACCCATTACAAAGTGGGTATATTTACAACATACCAGCACAAAGTACCTTTCAAAATTAATTTTATTAATTCTAATCACGTAGCGTGTGGACACACATTACGTCTGTATGAAACATGGCACCCGATAAAATAACTAAAGAAAGGTAGTAACGCCCTATTTGAAGTATCATTAAAATATGTAACGATAAGGATGTTTAATGAGGTGAGGTATGATTAATGCGATATGCTTTCGAGTTGTTTATGAGTTTTTATGGTAGGGCTTCCATCGTACTTTATATTTGTTAGAGTGTTTTTACAATGTTCGACATGATATCCTCACAATTATAATGCTATTATAGAACAATGTATCTTAGTTATATTTTTTTAGGATATCACTTCACACAGTTCACTTCACTTCAGCTTCTCACAGTCCACTGCTGTACATAGGCCTCACACAAGTTCATGCCAAAATAGCGTAAACTCATGTGTGTTGCCCATAGTCAATACGCTAGGGATGGGTTGGTGACCGCAGGGCTGGTTTTGTCGCACCGAAGACGTTGCTGCCCATCTTCAGCCTGTGTTTTTCAAAGCCAGCAGTTGGATGGTTATCCCGCCATCGGTCGGCTTTTTAAGTTCCAAAGTGGTAGTGGAACTGTGTTATACCTTAGTGGCCTCTTATGACACCCACGGGAAGAGAGTGGGTGGCTATATTTTTTAGTGCCGTAGCGACACATCAATTTAGTTTATTAGTCTGTTATAATGATTTTTTTCTGTTTTCCGAAAACTATGGCAATAAATTAATATAAATGGTACTAAACAAAGGTATTATTATCTCATATATTATAGAAAACAGAATTTTGATTTGAAAATACAATAAAACATTTTTTTAGGCAAATTTCAAACATATGTTTTAGTTTATATTTAATAAAGAACATATAAAATGCATTAATTTGAAGGTCAGAATTAGATATGTCTAAAACAGTGAATACTCTCCTATTAATCCTCAAAACCTCAATATATGTTCAATATATTGTTAAAACCTTGTATTAGTGTACGATAGTGTAAATAAATAAATAATAAATAATATATATATATGTATATATATATATATATATATATATATATATATCATATCTTACACATTTTTGCAATTGACATTCTTAAATATTTTTTATACAATTGGGTCTAAAAACTAGCGTATGGCTGACGGTATGCGATTGCTATAGCTTATGGGCGCCTGTAGCATCAAAAGCATCGCAAGCGTGTTACCGACCCTACTTACAATCCTTCCCACCCTTGAGCCTCCTACAGGAGAAAAGTGTCTATGCCCAGCAGTATATTACAGACTGAATCGATCGAATGCTAGTGTATGAACGAATGGAAGTAATTTTATCCCAGGAGCTCAGCTTACTAGTCATAGGAACACAACACTGCTTGATTATTATTTAGTTGTGATGTTCTGTAAGGTCGAGGTACTAACTACCCCAGTCGGGCTGCTCAGGATTTTGTATGTTCCAAGACATATCGTAAGCGATATCGTATCGCATATTTTAAAAGGTAATTACTATAAATTATGCCAGTTAAATAATGTTAACGTGGTAGTCATGTAATATTCATCTATGATCGCGTACTGGACGAAAATTTCTAATGAAATATTTAGAAAATGAAATGTAATAGATTTCTATACCGTGAGTGATATAATGTAATTTATAAATTACTAGCTGCTGCCCGCGATTATACAATTTAAAATAACATTCATTTACCCGTTTCTTCTTTACATTTCATATCTACAGAAAAATCTCATAGATGGCGCTGCTTTAAAATTGTCTTGTCTACTTATATTCATTTAATTGTGTTTATCGGCTTAGTTACTTATATTGCGTGATTTTATAGTGTGAATTTAGCTTATATAGCATGGTTATTAACATAATAACAACAACATTCAAATATGCATCGTTAGATTACACGTTGTTACAGAATGCGTTGAAGAAATAAAGGTTACAAACAAGGTAAAGGTAACAACGTGTAATCTAACGACGCATATCTGAATGTTGATGTTATTATGTTTAATAACCATGTCATAAGCTAGCTTCACACTATAAATAAAGACATTCTGTAGTATATTTAGTATCAGCATTGCACCCGTGCGAAGTGCGGTCGCTAGTTTAAAATAAGATATTATTTTAGTATTTTTTTTTTTTTCATTAAATATAATTAAATATTTTTTTTAAACTTAGAACTTCATGAGCGAGATATTTTTAGGCGTTTTTGTAAAGAAGCCACTTAAGACCCGATATAGGTACCATAACGCAGCAATGCTTCACGTGACCTTAGTCAATATTTTAAACTGGTAATTATAAAATGATATCTTATGGATTATTGTAGAATACATTTGAAATACGTAAACAGTGTCACAAACCCTACGTAGTTCGGGACGTAGTCTATGAGAATATGTAAACATATTAACACTCTGTATAATATAAACATTCGAAATGCAAATATTTGTCTTTTCAGACCACAGCCACAGATGGATCCCGGGTAATTCTCGTAAGTAGGTACATGGTTTCCTTGGTGAAATACGTGTGAAACCGCCAAAGCTGCTAAGATCTATAACAAGATGTTCAGAGTGAGACAGAAAAAAGATCAAAAGACCGAATACAGTTGCGAGCGATGCAAAGTACCTATATGCTTAAAGCACACTCATTTTTGTTTAAATTGTGATGATTTGAACTAGCTAGGATCTCTAGAAGACTAAATATGTTGTTTAATTTTTTAAAGTGTTTTCAACTTCATTAGCCCTTCAAATGAAGGCCAATAACAAGTTTTTGGTTTAAGCTTTTTTTTGATGAAGACTAAGCCAAAGAATTGTCTCCTCTTAGTTAGAAAAAAAAAACTATTTTTTTTACAATGCCCTAAAGTATTCAAAAAGTTTATTGTATTTGGCAAATTTCATTAAATTTCATCTTCTAATATATATATTATAGTCCACTCACAATAATACTGCACATAATTCATAAAAAAAGAAACTACATCTAAATAGATGGAATGATGATGAGGTTCAGGAAATCCCCACATAATGTAGGACCTAACCTCTACCTCTACCCACGTGCAGTACCTGCTCATGTGCCTAACTCATTTAGAGTTTCCCCCCTATGAAAAGGAGAGATAGAAAAACTTAAAGCTCATAGCCTATAACATGTTCTTCTTTAGCCCTAGTAGTTGCCAACCTTCATTCTACAAAAGCCATATAAAAGATTCCTTTATCCAGCAGTAAATATTTATATACTGCTATAGTTCCGATCAGATTAGACTGCACGTGTACTGACTATATTTAAAAAAGTTTAATCTTTCGTTCAAAGAAATGAAACATAAAGTAATGATCCATTCGATAAAACTAAAAACAATGAAATATTTGTAATAAAATATTCAGTGTATTAAAACCAAAAGTAAGATATGCAGAAAGAATTTAAACAAAGGTTTTAGAGTCACGCAAACGAAATATTCTCCAACAGAAAGTCTGGAGTACTAAGTAAAGTACTATTAGAATAAGGATTCAGGATTTTGCTTTGGAACTAGAAGCAGGTTCTTGGTTAGACTTGGTAATTTATATTTTTTTACATCTAACCGCATTTGCTTTAACTTTGTGGTGAATTGAAAATTTTAAATACAGTTAAGCATTCTGTGAATTATTACAATATTTAAAATTCAGTAATTTTGACAAAAATAAAGTGAATTTCGTTCATGTTTTATTTTATTTGAAAAAAAAAAAGAAATTAATCAAGTCTGAATCAAACTCAAAGAAAGGGGTTTCTTCTACTGTAACATTAATAAATTATTAATGAAATCAAGTTTAAATACTACTTTGTAAACTAAACTCTATGTACTCGTATATTTAGGCGAGTAATAGTGACCAGATGTTTCCCAAAATTTAAAAATAATAATCGATTTTGTGTCATAAGTTATTACTTATGACACAAAATTATTAAATGTTTAATATCATATTGAAATAATGAGAAACGTAATACTAATATTAAACATTTTAATTATTAGCTTTCAACTAAATTATCACATATTTTCGTTTCATAATTATGTTATAATAATCATGACCGATGAAGGAAGGAAAAATCGCGTCCCAGAATTTAAAAACAATTAATTCCTTGCCCAATCCCTTATCCACGACACAGAACTTAACCTCGGCACAAAAAGATAACCAAAAAACAATCACGCAAAGGCACAAAAGGCGTTGAAAACGAAAGACAAACTCTGTTTGCCAGACGAATAATTAAATTTGTATAATAAAGCTTGCTTAAAATTCACCCTTTGCTTTCCACGATTTCAAATTGCTTCGTATGTATGATTTTAATATTAACTTTAATTTACTCTCGTTGTGAAAATCGAAATAATATTTATTTTTAAAGTAACACGGTAAAATACGAGGATATTTAACCTTTTTTGTGCGATTAAATTTATTTTAAAATGTTCAGATTCTATTTTGTGTGGCTTGGTACGGTAACGTATGTATTTGAACATTTCACTCCACTAGAAAATATTTATTAAAGTTTCTTTAATAATAATAAAAAAACTGAGTCTAAGATTACAACGTCCGCTGGCCAATTATATCTAACAGGATGGGTTCTTGAAGAAAATTTACATATATTGCCTTAGCAAACAGGTACTAAATAAAAAAGTATGTGTGTGTGATTCACACACGGTAGGAGTGAATGTTTTGAAAAATAGCCTAAAAGAGATTTTTTTCACTGGGAATATAAAGTATTGTGTAATGTATTCTATCTCATTCCCTCTTCTTTTTCTTTTGTCGAGTTTCAAATCACAACGATTTTAAAGAAGTGTCACTTCAAAACAATCAAACTTCTACGAAATGGAAAAATCGAAAATGAACAGAAATTAACAAATTTCGGTTTCAATCAATTGAACATTTAAAATCACTTCATCTTCGAAATAAACGGCTATCAGTTTAAAACGAGAACCAATTAGAGAGCGGCCACAATGGGAGCCCGCATCGAAAACGTACCGAAATGTTCTGATAATTATTTCCCTTTGTCTTATTTACCCTCGCAACGATTAAGGTTAGGTGATGAGGGGCATGAAAAGTTTCAACAATTCTTCTGTAACAAATCTATATAATTATTCACATTCGATAACAGCTTTGTATGGTTTATACAAATTAAACGTTTGTGAAAAAATGTTCTAAATGTCATGCTTACTTTTTTGGGTAAAAGCCTCCTCCTTGAAAAATATCGATAATTGATACCGTATTCTAAGTATGTGTTTTATATTATTTTGTATTCATGTGTTTTATTATTTATTTAATTTATGCTATCTGCTATGCATTAATGCATTATATAATTTTCATTTTAAAATGTATACTATATGTATTATCATTACATATATATAAGAACTAACTGAGGTAGGGTACAGCAGGAATTTCCTGCTCAAAATATGGAGCAGCCTGACTGGGGAAGTACCTCGACCTTACAGAAGATCACAGCTAAATAATACTGTTTTCAAGCAGTTTTGTGTTCCTGTTGGTGAGTAAGGTGACCAGAGCTCCTGAGGGGGGGGGGGGATTGGGGATTGGGTCGGCAACGCGCTTGCGATGCTTCTGGTGTTGCAGGCGTCCATAAGCTACAGTAATCTTTTACCATCAGATGAGCCATACCTACGCTTGTTTGCCGACCTAGTGATATAAAAAAAGACAAAACAGTCATTACAAATTTGTTATACTTAATTACTTAGATATTACAACTAAGTTTCACGTTGTCTATTTATTATATTTTGTAACAGATATATACAATATACAAAAAATAATAATAAATTTATCCTTTTTTAACGACTTCAATACTTCAAAAATTATTCCGAAATGACCACCAAATCGTATGCCATAAATTCAAACGCGGCACAGTTGAATCTGTACGAAAATACCAGCAAGTCGTGCGAATACGCTGTCGTACGTAACGTTTAAAGTATCATAGTACTAGACTAATCGGAACGAATCGTGCGTAGTAGTACGTGTTCGTGCGACTCGAAGTCGAATGAAATCGGACTCAAATAGCAACCAACATATTATCGTCGTTGAAGTTGTAACACCATTAGTAGAATTTTTGGCAGTTATGCCATTTCGATACTATTGGCTGGAAATGCGAAGGACGCGTAACATAACAACGAAGTAACAATCTATGTAATGATGGATTATATATAAAATACACAAAATTTTTTTTGATCGACATTTTTGAGCTTTATGTACGTGGTGCTAGAACCTCAACTGTATTATGATAATTTGTATAAGAAGTACATTAAGATACTCTGCAATATTTCCTCCCTTTGCCTACCAAAATTACATTAGCACAGTCACTCCTTCTACCAATTCTTGACTATGCTGACACTTGCTATCCTGATCTTAAAGAGGAGCAATTAAATAAGCTTGAGCGCCTTCAAAATCTTTGCATACGGTTCATATTTGGTCTTCGCAAATATGACCACGTTTCCGAATTTCGCAGTTGTCTCAAGTGGCTTCCGATTCGCTTTCGCAGGAATACTCACATACTCTCGCTACTATATTGTATACTTTTTCATTCTGATACACCTCTGTACCTTAAGGAGCGTTTCAAGTATCTTTGTAATACACACGAACGCACCCTTAGATCTGAGTCTACTTTGATACTCGAAACCCCAGCTCACACTACTTCTTTTTACTCCAATTCCTTTTCAGTTAAAGCTGTTCAACTTTGGAACGCTCTACCTCTTCCTATAAAACAAGCCCAATCCCTGTCTTGCTTTAAAAAATACCTCAAGGCGCACTATTTGTCACTTAGTACGTCATAATTGTTTTTATCTCTGCATAACATATTGTAGGAGTATCGCTTCACTTGTATTTTGTATTCTATGCTATTATTCATATTATATGTATTTCGTTTATATGTAGGTATAGTATTTTTATGCGTATGTATATATATGTGTATGTATGTCTGTGTATATATATATGTGTGTATGTGTGTATATGTATATATATATATATATATATATATATATATATATATATATATATATACATATATGTATGTATATGTTTGTATGTATGTATCTATGTATGTATGTATGTATTGTGCTGTATATGTATGTGTATTTGTACTCGATAGTTGATATTGTTCTAGGTGACACTAATTGTCACTTCTCTGCATACACTTCCCTACCGCTTTTTCACTACGCTGTGTCCTATATGCCCAAAGGTTGTCTGGAAGTGATCGCTACTCTAGCGATAAGACCGCCTTTGTACACTGTTTTATTTTTATTTTTTTTATTTGTAATATGTTATTGTGTTGATTGTTGTTGTGTACAATAAAGAGTATCTAAAGAGTATCTATACTCGTATTCTTTAATTTAGTTAATTAAAATTAAAATTGGACGTTCTTCTAAATTGCGTTGATGCTCGCTTTTACTATATTTTTCTTTAATGTTTTTGACGTCAGTTTTTTTTTTTATTTACTTTTCATAATTTACTTTTTGACAATAAGTTCTGAATTTAATCTCAAATATTCATTACTGTATGCTAAATGGACAATTTTTAATTTGACTTATTTCGATGTTGACGATATTCTTAGTAACTTAAGGACACCTGTAAAAAAGTAGGCAATTATCTAGATACCGATGTTTACTTTATAAATTTTGTATTTGTTGTTGTACTACTTGTTGGTGTTGACTTATGAATAAAATAAAATAAATAAAAATAGTTTTATTTCATACAGCTATTGAAAATATTGAAGATTTTCTTACATCTTTTCTTTTTCGGTCCAATTTATTATAACACGTTCATTTCTTTATCTTTGACATAAGGGGATTTAAGACATTATCGACTATTGTGGATTGAATGATACTTTTTTGATTCAGCCGGTAACATCCCTCTGCTGAACATAGACTCAATGTCGGAAGGAAGAAGGAACGTCAGAAGAGAAAGGTCGGAATTTAATCCACGACGCTGCTCCAATGTGGGTTGGCGGATATTCCCTAATATGCATAACGATAACTGTCAGGTGTCTCTGATAACCACTGGGATTGACAACTAAACATGATCTCCAAGGCACTGGGGAGACCCACAAGGATAACACCCAGACGCAAAGCGGTTGAAATAACTAATAGGTACTAAATTATCATCGATACAACTTTCAACGCAACAGTTTTCGATAGATAAATATCGTCATAATATACTATTTACAAACTGAGTACAAGAAATCGTGCAATGATTGTTTGATTATTGCTAATTACGTAACTTAGTTGATAGTATCCACACTGCATTACATGTTATGTAATTTTGTACATTTTTACATTAATGTATGGGTACGTATTTATTAACACAGGTACTGCATCTGCCTATCTCTTTAATAAAACGCATGTCCTTCACACAGGGGTTGTCTGAAAGAGATCGCTCTCTTAGCTACAAGATCGTGTTTTGTTTTTAGTTTTTTTTTCTTTTCTTTTTACAGTGTATATATTTTCTGTGGCGTGATATACTTATCCTCATATTTGTAATTATACTAATCTTGTGCATAGTAGAACACACGTAGCATTGGACGTAATAAGTATATAATACAATTACATAGACCGATACATAAAACACAAGCTTAATACATTTAGCCGTTTAGATTGGGTTTAGCATTGGAGTTGTAGTGCAGCTCTAATATTAGCACGCCTATTAAAAAGATCGTAACATGATATTTGAATAACCCTTGGTACATAGTAATTGAATATACGAATTTTATTGAATTATTTTTATGTGTTCGACGTAAGTAATTCATATTTTGTAAGTGTGTCGTATAAATAACCCAATTTCTTTCGAAGTGTATTTGAAGTTTTTCGTTTTTAACCGACTTCTAAAAAAGGAGGAGGTTCTCAATTCGACTGTATTTTTTTATGTATGTTACTTCAGAACTTTTGACTGGGTGAACCGATTTCGACAATTTTTTTTAATCGAAAGGTGGTGTGTGTCATTTGGTCCCATTTGAATTTATTTGAGAACTAACAACTACTTTTCGAGTTATATCTAATAATGCGTTTTTACTTGACTATTTTTTCGTCTACCCAAGTTGTATTACTTGTCGATGTAATTGAAGTCGGTTTCATTTTCGTTTGCAAGCAAATACAATTATATATTTTAAGATCAAATAAATGAGAGGAAAGATCAAGAATGTTTTTTTTTTTTTTTAAATATAACTTTTGATTTAAAAAATTTATAATTTTATAATCGAATAATTTTGGGAGCACGTTGAAATATATATTTGGTCTAATTTCATTAATTTATCATACACATTTTATTAGCTTTTCTAGAGCTTCTTTGTAGCGAAGTAATTAATTCTTAGGTATTATAGGTATTCATATATCCGCCTGCCCAGCGTGACTATGGGCAAAACACATGAGTTCACGCCATTTTTGGCTCGAACTTGTGGAGGCCTATGTCCAGCAGTAGACGGCGATAGGCTGATGTGATGATGATGATGGTAATATTCATATACCTGTATAGTATTCTCATTTAATTTATGTTTCCTAAAGAAACCTCCCGTGACCATTCTGTAAGTATTCGAAGCGTCGGGCATCCAAAAAACACTTAATAAACCGCGATAAAATCCGAAAAAGTTGTTTCATTTGTTCATTATAATTGCCTAAAGAAAGTTTGAATTTTCCAAAGTGGATAACAGTAATTTACTTTGTTACGAATAATAAATTTGTATCTGTATATAAAAATGTTAAAACACGTATTTTATATAGAGTACGTACATAATATTCTACGTAAAAAGAAAAAAGTTTTTGCTGGCGCTTATCCTCCTAAACGATTATCCGATTTTGATTTTACATTAGAAAGCCTATTTTATCGTATAAGGTTTATCGATTCTGAGATACGGAATAATAAATATAGACGTGGGTAAGGTCTTAATAACAAAATTAATAAAAAAAATATATTAAACATTAAAGACCCGTAATTAAGATTAATTACGGGTCTTTAATGTTTAATATATTTTTTTTAATATTTTATTTTTGCTGAAGGAAGATTAGAGAGTGATTAATCACAGAAGAATATTTAACTAAAACGTCAATTCGCACGTTACGCATTGTGAACAAAATTAAATAAATATTCAATACCACTACAGTTCGTACGTCGAACGGTTCGCAGAGAACAAAAAGCTGAAATTTCATAAACCTAAATCTATAGAGCTATTTTTAATATTTCATAGACTTTGACGTTGCAAAGGGAATACCAAAATGCATGGGAATAATTAGTTGGGAAGCGAACACGAAATTTGTGACACACTGTTCTGAAACTATTAATTCATTTTGTTTAGTGGTTTCTAATAGTACTAAGATAGTACAGATCACTTCGCTATCGTCAAAGAAAGAAAAGAAAGTATAAAAACCCAGAAATTATAATCTGTAACAATATTATCGAAAAAAAAATATTTATACCAATTTAAAGCTTTATTTACCTTACCCAGTGCCTAATAAATTTTCAATAGAAACAAATTATTATTACTCGAATTATCGTTGTTATCGAATTACATATTACTAAATTGTTTTCTAAGAACGTCCGTATTTTACGTGTTATGCTAATGTTAAAATATTTAATATTATTATAAATTAAACATTATAATATACAATAAATATAAAAGGAAACAATAAATTGTTTATATTTTGAAAGTTCGTTATCGAATTATAACTACAGTAAAGGGCAAGTAAGGGCTTGTCGCTTAAACGGGAAATTTTCTAAATTTTTATTTAATAAATGGTTGATTTTAATCACTTTTATAGCCTTTTAAATAATTTCCGTTATAAATAACTTTTATCACTCCAGTTTACCATTATTGTAGCCTGCACGATATTTTTATTTGAAAAAAGTAACAATATATATATATATATATATATATATATATATATATATATATATATATATATGAGTGTCTTTAACCAACAAATCTAATGTAGGTGATATATGAAGATTTTAAACAGATAGCGAGGTTTGAGCTTATATAGATAGAAAGAATATTTTTTTTTGTATCTTATTCCAAAAATCATCTCGATGTAACTACTTAATACTATGCATATTCATTTTCTATAAATTGATTCCTTTTCGACATCAATTGCCTATCCGTGTATCGTAATATACCTATCCGTACTTATATTAAACAAATAAATCACACTTATTTCACACGCAACTCACATTAAAAACGTATACTGTTTCAAAAGTCATTTCGCTGTATTTTTGTACGAAAGTGACTAAAAATATACCAAAATATATAAATAAAAATATAATAAATATAATAACTAGCTAACAGAGCTGTACTGTGTGGCTACGGTACTAAAGAATTTAGCCACCCCCTCTCTTCCCGTGGATGTCGTAAGAGGCGACTAAGGGATTTCACAGTTTCACTACCACCTTGGAACTTAAAAAGCCGACCGGTGGCGGGATAACCATCCGACTGCTGGCTTTGAAATACACAGGCCGAAAACGGGCAGCAGCGTCTTCAGTGCGACAAAGCCAGTACTGCGATCACCAACCCGCCTGCCCGGCGTGGTGACTATGGGCAAAACACATAAGTTCACATATTGTTTTCTAATGTTTACGCGAATTTTACTCATTTAATAAAACACTTTTTTCGGATTTTATCGCGGTTTATTGTTAACTTTTGATTCCCGACGTTTCGGATACTTTACAGCAACCATGGTCACGGGAGGACTCGAAACGGAGGGACGGACGGGAGGCTGTAAAGTATCCGAAACGTCAGGAATCAAAAGTTAACAATAAACCGCGATAAAATCCGAAAAAAGTGTTTTATTAAACACATAAGTTCACGTTATTTTTGGCGTAAACTTGTGGAGGCCTATGTCCAGCAGTGGACTGTATAGGCTGTAATGATGAATAACTAGCTCAGCCAAACAAAGTAATAATACGATCGATTAAAATTGTACCTCTTATCGTACATTTTGTTACAACACACAGTACCTATTTATTTGGTACGATTGTCGTCCGTTTTTCATGACCGTAAGTCGTAATAAAGGATGCATTTATAATGCAGCGACGCGACGAGATGGGGGATGGCGACCACCAATCACATTAAAATAACCCCTCGGCTTAGTTCACTCATTGTTGTTTATATGTGTTTAGATTATACTGGAGTCCCGTTTGTGATATTTGTTTATAGCTATTGATATATGCCAAACAATAAAGAATATCAAAAAAATGTATTGATATTTTTATTTAACGAAAATGGGCTGTCAATGTGTCACTGTTTCAATCCTGTTAGGTTCCTCTTCATTCATATGAAATAATTATAAAATAAGGGTTCTAAAGAAAAGTTCCCATTGATACAACATACCAATTAATTTTAAAGAAGCCTGTTAACGTAACTCTACTTTTACCCGACTTGAAAAAAGGTGGAGTTTCTTAATTCAAATGTTTTTTTTTCGTATGTTACCTCAAATCTTTTTTTATCGTAAGGTAGTGCGTGTCATGTGGTTCCATTTAAATTTAATCTAGATCTGACAAGTACTTTTTGAGCTATCTCTAACAATGCTCAGATTTTTTCATCTACCTTAGTTGTAGGTCGATGTAATTGAATTCGGTTTTTTTTTTCGTTTGCGAGCAAGCACAATTATGTTAAAAATATATATATGTCAGGTATTTATGTCACTAATTTGCAACATTGTGCTGATTGAGGAACTGTGCCATAATTTAATTTAAAAACTACAGTAGAAATAAATATTTTTAGTTATACAAGTTTTCGGTAACTCGGTCCATCATTTCTATTGATTTAAGTGGAAATTATGTTCAAACTTTATCAGGACATTATTATTTTTATTATTTATTACTTTATTATTTTTATTATTTACCACTTTATCAGGACATTATTATTTTTTATCATTTATTACTTTATTAGGACTTTATTATTTTTATAATTTACCACTTTATTAGGACATTATTATTTTTCGACTAGTCTACCTTAAAAACTAGTAAACTGCCTTATTGGGAGGGTCTTATAAACGTAAACAAAAAATATGTGCTGGAATATACAAAATGGTATTAAAAAAAAATCTACTGTTCTTAGGAATTTTGATTTACCTGATCACAAACCATAGGCTGTGTTTTCTTACACTGGAGGATCTAATTAAAATTTCCTGATTCAAAGCTCAAAAAATTTGCCTAAAGAAAAACAACAGAATTATCATGCATACTTTTTCAGTCTTCTAATTGAATATAACCTAAAGGCCAGGCATCTTGCCTCTCTCTTTACTAAACTTAAAGTATAGTATACTTTAAGTTTAGTAAAGATTGACGAAATATGAACAAATAAATCAATAACATACCATCCATAACCGCTTCCTTATTTAAAAAAACAAAAAAAAAACAATTCAAGCAACGCAAAGACAATATCAAGAAACACCGCTTTAAAGATCCCGCTAATCTTCAAAGAATTCATAGGAAACGTCATTCAAATTACGTCACGACTCGACCACCGATGTGTTCGTTTTAAAATGCACGCCACATACACAAAGACACAAACCTACGTGAAATAGTCCGACACGTGGCACGCGGCACTTTTACTCAGTGTGTCACGAAACCCGGTGTGAATAATAATTTAAATCTCGATAGCTTATTAAAACATCCACATAACATGAAAGACACGCACACATCGTGAATGTACGGATTAAATGTACAGGAAATTCTGGAATTCTTATTAAACGTGATTTTCTATTTATTTGAAACAGACTGCATTAACTAAACCTCGTTGGTGCCTTTCTAAAGTTTGTAGATTTTAAAAAAAGTTACCGTTTATTTAAATAAAGAACTGTTTCAATGTTCTTTTATATTTATTATTTTTTAATTACTATATTTTAACTCACTAAATACGTGTTTAACATATTTATAAAAACAAATAGAAATATTAAAAAATCTAAGTAATAGTTTTCTTTGGATTGGGGCTGGAGGCCTAGGACGCTGATAGTTTGGACTTCAGGCAGGGAAACTACAGGGAACTTCCTCACAATGCTTGAATAGTTTGGAAATAATACAGTTAGCAAGGTTTGGAAGGATGGAAACTGAAGAAACTAACCTTTGATCCAACAGTCAAGTGTGATTTTCTTAACATGTTGGTTAAAACTCTTCGCAACAGTAGAGTTCAATTTTTCGCAACAATGAAGTAGAGGTAACTTTGTTATTGTACAATATCACAATAATTAAAATATAAGACATTTTCGAAATATTTACAACTTTTCAAATATAATTTTTTTTTCATGTATTATACATATATAATACATGCATAATATAATAGAGGAACACTGATAGTTTTTGCAACCGTGCGAAGCCGGGGCGGGTCGCTAGTTAAATTATAATAAACAGTCTTTCATTATAATTTAGTGAGCGTCGTGATTTATTACTTGTCGGCGATATGTATAACGTAAGCTATATAATTTTATTAGAGTTCATATATGGTTGAGTAGCACTTCGGTTTTGTAATTCACGGCGCATCAAATATTCAACACGTAATATTTACTAACACGTTGAATCCATACAAAATAATTTCATGTAGAAAATATATGACAATTATTAAATGACTTTTATAGAAAATACTTATAGATAGTTCAAAGAACTTGAGTTAATCTTACCTAATCGTAATAAATATAAACTAAAATATTATATACCTACATATAAATGTTATTTTTACTATATCTCATACAATGTTAGAGGTTATTTTCTCTATGTAGCCATTCTTCCTATTAGTGCGGGTTATAACCATTACCGTTGAAGAATTAATTTGTAGTGTGATTAAACTTCTAACTTAACTACAATCAAGAATCAACAAATAAATACCGATTTTTTTTAATTAAGTGATTTGTTAAAAACAAAAATTGTATAATTTTAGTATATACGTTTGGATATTTAAAAAAATATGCAAAGTTACCTTTAAATTCCTAAATACAGCAAAATATTCAATCAAATCGGTTTAATCGTTATAAAATATTAGTTACACGTAAAAAAAATCCATTTTTTTAATAAAAATTTATAATACCTCTATTAAAGTGAAAGCTTAGGGTGCTTCCTACTTACGTTACTTTGAATACCATTGAATTGAACTGAACTACACTGAAATGGTCTGTATTCATCATCATATTCTAGTCCCTTTGCTGGGTAAAGATCTCTACTTTTACGTAGGTAGGGTTGGGTTCTAAGTCCACCACACTGAAACACTACTTAGGGTTGTCCATAAAAAAAATGTTCACATTAAGGAGGAGGAAGAGTCTTTGCTTAGGGCACAAAGATACGGCAAAGATATTTTTTTTATATATCTATAAAATAAAGAAAATTAAATTACTAATGTATTTTAATTTATAGAAATTATTTAGCTTTTGTTCATAACATTTGAAGGGATCAATTTAAGTATATGACTTAGAGTGAAAAAGGGGTTCACAACGATAAATACCGCCTTTTCTAACAGTAGGTTCATTGGCATACTATTGTAAATGTCAAAGCCAATACTGTCAGACAATTCTGGCAGACGACAATAACTCTCAGAAAATTATGATAATAATGACGATTGGCTTAAAATAAAAACGCTAAATTTTTTGTTACTATTTTAAATACAATTATTTGAAGTATTTATTACGTATTAAAGCCATAAGCAAATGAGTTAATACTATACATTTCTCTTACAAAAATATGGGCACTAAAACGTCTCATAAAAAAGTTACCGGGTCGCAACTTATCGTTAGTCGTGAAAACAGATTTTCTGGAAAAATCTTTGTATTAGATTCGAATAAATCCAGGATTGATCGAGGTAGGTCGAACTTCTGCACCATGGATTCTGACCTAGTTCCCGATTCATTTTGCCGAACAATAAAATTCCACGAAACCTACTGTAACAAACTTTAATACATTTTCAACATAGATACCTATAGTATATTTACATATTTTTCTTTTTTTTTTTTATAAAAAAGGTGTTCAAGTGGACGTAACATGTCAATTAATACCAAACAGACGCAAATTATGGATAATACGAAATCGATTACGTCTAAACTAAAAAATAAAAAAAAACTTATTATAAAAAAAAAACTTATTAAAACTTACTACGTCTAAACTAAACTACCCGCAGTAAAAATTTTGAATATAATCGATTACGTCTAAACTACCCGCAGTAAAAATTTGGAATATAATTAATCGTTTTATTAATACTCTGAAGTACAGGAGATGAGATATCCCGAATTTTTTTAACATCTAGAAAATTTACCACAATATTTCATTTCCAGCAAAAATAATTACACAATTTGGACCACAAAGCTCAAAAAAATTCATCTCTTAATCGTGCCATCTTCATTATAAACTTAAATTTGCTCCCTAGGTCTTATTTTTGTAGACTTTCTCTATTTTTGATCACATAATGGCCAATAAAAACGGTCTTAAAACTTCAACTATTTTTTTTTTATAAAAAAATGGAACTTACAAAAATATTGAAGTAGTCGCGCGAGTGGCTCACTCGTTCGGCGCGTTATAAAACTATGAGTTCCCGCGGGAAAGAATACTTCCGCTAAGTGTTTCTCATATTCGTGTTAAGATGGCGCTGTTAGTATATATTATATAATTAGTATATTTTATATAAATACTTTATTTATCTGATCCAATTGCAATAATTATGATCAAGAAAATAGAACATATTGTTTTTATCAATAAATTAATTAAAAATAAAATTAATGTTTTTTCAGAATTTTCCTTAAACTAATCAATTATTATATTATAATTAATTTTGATAAGTTAATTATATTCAATTAATTGTAGTTCTTTAGGAAGAACAACAACGAATTATAATTAATAACGAAGGGATTCATTTCGTCGAAAAAAAATATTTTTTAGACCTTATTAATTTTGGAGGCCACTGGTTTCAGCTGCGTGCTGTTATGATAGCTGTGAAAATATAGCTATATATAACCGGTGTAAATTAATCTATATTAATTATAAAATTAAAAACCAACAACCACAAAAAAACGAAATGAAAATCAACAAGTTTCGTTTGTTCTCGTAGACACTTTTCTATGTATTAACAAAGCGGACTGCTGATTCCTGAAGTTTCAGAAAACCAAACTGTCCGGATTATACAAATGAATGCAAATTGTATTCGCGCCGAAACATACATTAAAACTTATACATACGGCCGTTTTGTTTGCAAATATCTCGTTAAATATGCTTGTTTAATACATTGTTATTGCAAATGATAATTTCTTTATAGCGATACACAAATTGAATCGCTTGAGACACATAAATATAGCACACTAAGAAAAATATTAAAAAATAAAATGTAATATAATAAAATAAAATATGAAACTTTTTTATCACGCATACTAATTTCTGATTGTTTACGTCTAAATAATGAATTAATTGTTTAAAAACGTTTACATATTTTTATTCGTTTTTAAAATAATATTCCTAATCTTACTGTATACTATTTATTATAAAAGTTATAATGTTAATGTTTAGATAGGTGGATATTTTTTACCCAATTACATAATATACAGTACCTACAGCGGATATTGTAGTAAGACTGTTGATGGAAGACTCGGTTTTAAATGTAGTTAGTGTGTATGCGCCGCAAACTGGATGCGATGACAGTATGAAAGAAAGGTTTTGGGAGGATTTTGATGCGGTTATAATGAGAATACCAGAATGTGAGGAAATATACATTGGAGGAGATTTTAATGGACATGTAGGAAGGATGAATGACGGGTATGAAAGAGTGCATGGGGGCCGAGGTCACGGAGTCAGGAACCGAGACGGTGAAGTTCTACTGGAAGCAGCCTTGGCCTTTGACTTAGCAATAGCCAACACATTCTACCAAAAACGGGAACAACACCTTGTCACATACCGTAGTGGTCTACACTCTACCCAAATTGACTACATTCTTTTAAGAAGAAACAGGCTAAAATCGGCCAAGGACTGCAAGGTAATACCGAGTGAGAGTCTTGTCTCCCAGCATAGGCTACTGCTCCTGGATTTAACTCTGAGAGTTCAGAGTTTAAATAAGAGCCCGAAGCCCCCAGTTAGAACGAAATGGTACAGACTGGATGATAGGGAGATGGCTGCAGAATTCCGGGAAAGAGTGATTGGTAAACTGATAGAGATGGGAGATATGGTGGGGATGGGAGTAAACGAGTGCTGGAGTGAGATGGCAACGTGGGTGCGAAGTGTAGCAAGGGATGTCCTAGGGGAAACGAAAGGGAAAAGAAAGATAGAGAGGGATACATGGTGGTGGAATGAGGAAGTACAGACGATTTTGAAAGAAAAGAAGAATGCTTTCAAAGAATGGAAAAGAGTGGAAGATGGAAATGACAGAGAAAAGAAAATAAAAAGATTAGAATATCAAAATAGTAAAAAGAAGGCTAAGAAAGCAGTCGCGATCGCAAGGGCCAAGGTTCAAGATAAGTTGTATGATTTTTTAGAGAGCCCACAAGGTCAAAAAAATCTTTTTAGAATAGCGAGAGAGAGAGAGATGAATGCAAGAGATGTAAACCATATGAAATGTATAAAAGACGAAGCGGGGAAGATCTTGACGGACAATGAGGAAATAAAAGAACGCTGGAAGAGATACTTTAATAACTTGATTAACGAAGAAAATGAATGGAGCGGAGTGTTAGAAAATGTACGAAGTAATGAAGGAATGGTGAAAGAGGTAAGTATAGAGGAAGTGAAGATGGCAGTGCAGAGTATGAAGAATGGAAAAGCAGTTGGGCCAGATGGTATACCAGCGGAAGTGTGGAAGTTTTTGAATGCGGATGGATGGAAGTGGCTGACTTTATTTTTCAATAAGTTGCTGCAAGAAGAGGTTATACCCGAGGAATGGTGCTACAGTTCACTGGTGCCCATTTTTAAAAATAAAGGTGACATACAGGACTGCAGCAGCTATCGGGGAATAAAGCTCATGTCACATAGCATGAAGATATGGGAGAAAGTGATAGCGCGACGAATGAGAGAAGAATGTGAGGTCACACAGAACCAATTTGGATTTATGCCGGGCCGGGGAACTACGGACGCCATATTTGCACTCCGCCAACTCTGCGAAAAATATCGACTCGCACAAAAAGACTTGCATATGGTGTTCGTGGATCTGGAAAAGGCATACGATAGGGTCCCCCGTAAGGTTCTGTGGTGGGCTATGAAAAGGAAAGGAGTGCCAGAGAAGTATGTACGACTTGTTCAGGCGATGTATGATAGAGCTAGCACCCACGTCCGGTCCGAAGCCGGGGTAACTGACAAGTTCAGTGTGGCTGTAGGTTTGCACCAGGGGTCGGCTTTAAGCCCGTATCTATTTCTCCTGGTAATGGATGTTCTAACATCAGACATACAGGAGGAAGCACCCTGGTGTATGCTGTTTGCTGACGACGTTGTTCTTGTCGGAGATAATGTCCTTGGGGTACAGAGCAGACTGGGAAAATGGCAGGAAAGACTGGAGGGCGCGGGATTGAGGATAAGTAGGTCTAAAACCGAGCACTTGTTCTGCGATTTCAGCGGTTCGTCCGGTTTTTCCCATACTGCCTTGGATGGTGTATCCCTACCAGTCTGCTCCGACTTCCGCTACCTTGGGTCATTAATACAAAATGACGGCAACATAGACCGTGACGTGAAAAATAGAATAAATGCGGGATGGATAAAATGGCGACAGGTCTCTGGAACAGCTTGTGATCCACGAATGCCCCTTAAACTTAAGGGGAAAATCTATAAAACGATCATAAGACCTGTCGTAATGTATGGATCAGAATGTTGGGCAACAAAAGTGACGGATGAAAGAAGAGTGCACGCAGCCGAGATGAGAATGCTAAGATGGATGTGTGGAGTAACGAGGAAAGATCGGATTAGAAATGAGTATATAAGGGGAAGTTTGAAAGTAGCACCTGTGACAGAGAAAATAAGGAGCAATAGTTTAGCGTGGTATGGGCATGTAATGAGGAGGGATGACCGCTATGTCAGTAAAAGAATGTTAGGGATGAATGTCGAAGGACGAAGAGCGATCGGCAGACCGAAAAAGCGATGGATGGATTGTGTGAGTGAGGATATGAGAAAGAAAGGAGTAAGCACTGAAGTGACGAATAATAGAGAGGAATGGAAGAGAAAAACATGTTGTGCCGACCCTACATAAGTGGGATAAGGGCAGGAAGATGATGACCTACAGCGGATAGCAAGAAGCGGAGTTTGTTGCAGGTCTTCTCTGCAAAATCTACATTCTGAATCGGTGGTAGCTTAATTTTTTTTCGATAGTAAAAATGTTGATCAGTAAGGTTACTATTCGAAAGTATTTTTTAAGCATATTTGAATTATTGGATGGATTCTATTTAAAAAGAAATTTGACGCATAGATAAATAATAGTGTGCTATTACAAGGCTACTTGTATTATATTACATCGCGCAAAATATATGGTCCCCAAGGGACTAATTCCACGCCAAATAAGAATCGGGTAAATGCTAGTAATCGCATAAAGCTCGCTTATATATATGTATATGAAATTTTTTAACTGACGTCACAAAAAGAGAGGTTCTCAATTAGACGGTAGATTTTTATATGCTACCTCATAAATATTTACTGGGTTTTGATGACTTTTTTAAATCAAAAACTCATGCTTGTCTTGTGTATTTGAGTAATCACTAATAAATCGTATATAAACTACTCTATTTTGACTACCTAAGTTGTATTTACCTACCTATGTTGTATTACTTGTCGATGTATATTGAAGTCGGTTTTTTTAGCTTTGGAAAAGAACACTATTAAAATAGAACATTCCAGAAGTAAAACGAAACGTAGTAAGTTATTTAAAAGCCTGAATGTTAAAACAGTTACAGAATATGAATTTATAGCACGTAAAGTATTCCGTTTATTGTTTTAGCGGGGACGAGAGAAGGCAATTTCGCGTCACTCCTAACAGACAGACAGACACGTGACTTGTTATTAAATACCGTTATGTTTCGCGAAATCACACTTTGATTCGATATGCATAAATGTGTGAAAGGCCACAGAGGTTACGTCAAGATATATTAAACACACATATTCTGAAATGAGCTTGACATTCGAGCTTAATAGCGTTCGAAACTTGACAGATTAATTGACATTTAGGTACTGCCTTGTTATAAACTACAATTAAATTTCAGTACCAATATAACGGCGTAGCTTGACTTAGCTTTCAAATCGCCGAGAAGCCTATTTCGTCTTTTATTGACTTCTTTAAAATATGATTTAAATTAGCCTAAATAAAATTGCATAAATTTCCTCTCATCACTTACTGATAGTTAAATAATAAAAAAAAAACTTGATATTTGTAATTCGTAATAATAAGGTATTAGTACTGATATAAAAGTTTCTACAATAAATATTGTAAACATCCCATAAAACTATAAAACATCAACGCCAAAGAATATTAACTTAGGCGCATCAAATATTTAAAATTCTAAATATAAGCAACTACCATAGTTCTACGAACGACACAAGAATCAGCTCGCGGGCAATTTGTAAATTATTTCTGGCGTACGGTACGCCTATTAGAACATCTTGATAGCTGTCTGTCGACTTCTTTCAACGTCTATTTAAAAGTAACAGTGACTCAACAGCGAGTTGTCTTCGAAAAATCGAAGTACACCGTATTTTCAACCTTGATTCACAGTTATAAGACCAAGGACATTCCATTCAATGTTAAATATTCATTTGTCGCTGATATATTTATGTTTATCTAGTAGCCAGTATAGATTGACCCGTCTCTAAATGTTTCAGATTGATTTTGGGAGTATTTCAAATATTGTTAGTGTTTAAAGAGTTCAATTTGAACTGGTTTCATTCTGGTTTCGGTAGCATTTTGTTATGATGTCGGCTTCAAAGCGGGATGTGGATTAAATAGAATTTTAAGTGCAAGACGTATGGGATATATTTATAGTTTATCGGAAGAGAAATGCGATTTACAATCTTCGGTTGATTTATCAGTGAAATATTGGTTTGAGTGTTTTATTTCGTTTTACACGGAAATCATTATTAATAGTTTTATTTGTATCATATATAATATAGGTATAAGGAACTACTTGGTTTGAAAAAGACCGACAAAATTGTCGCAATGTTACTTAATAAGCATAAAAACTCTAAGTAATTTAACCTAACAACCTAAACAAAACCTAAAACCTAACCAAAAGTTTTTATTTTATGTGCTTCTATCACAGAAATAGTATATTATTAGGATTTTTTTAGCAATTTTGAATTTAACGTTTAATTGCCGTTAATCTTTGGGGTTTTTAATGGACTGATTTTAAAATCAACTTAAATAAATAAGAAATATATTTCCGTTTCAATCTATTTCTTCTATCTATTATATGCTCCAAATTGTAGAACTCGTGAAAGCGTAGCTGTTAACATAATTTCCCTGACAATGCATTAGTTACCTAATCTTCAGTTTTTAAACACAAAATTAAAAAAAAATGAGTCAAAAACTTTATGCAGTCTGAGAATTAACAAAATATCATTAATACGGAGTTCGGTATTTCAAAATGTTTTCAGAATCGCATAAATTATCAAGTGTAGTTCGTGTAAAGGGCATGAGTTATAGCGGAACGCGACGACGGCTCGTCGCAGATTTAACATAGTATGTTTGATTTATTTACTACGCCCCGGAAACCGTAAGCATGTTTGTTTTTTGATATTCTATTAAAACTTGTAATGATGTAAAATGTGTTTAATTTAACGTTGACTACCATGGCAACATAGAAGACATTTTTGCCTGTGTTTACTATGAATCATTAACTATGTTTAATTTGTAAGAATCATTATATTAGTGATACGATCTAATTTTGCACTTCAGATTGTTCATTAGAATTTTCTATTACTTAATCTTGAAGCTTGCAAATTAGTAATTAGTATTAAATAATAATAATGTTCCTAAAAGTACCTTCTTAATATCAGAATCCAACGATATTAATATTTTTGTTTATTAATGTAAAAATTTGTAAGGGATGTTTATGTAAGTATGTAGGGTATCATCACTTCAGCCAATCGCAGTCCACTGTTGGACATAGGCCTCTCTAAGCTCGCACCAAAATGACGTAAACTCATGTATTTTGCCCATAGTTACCACGCTGGACAGGCAGATTGGTGACCGCAGGGCTAGCTTATTCTGTTATGTAGGAGATGCATTATATTTTCTCTTCTCGATACGGATCGAGGCAGGAAAAAGGCCACAGTCAAAAAGAAGACCACTACCACCTACGCTTGATCACAAATATCAAAAATTAATTTAGAGTTAACGTATTTACTGATACATATTTAAAAATAGAATTATTTAACAATAATTTACATATTTGACATTGCATTGTATATTTCAAATAATTTCTGTATGTATTAAAAAAAATATATATTTTCTTGTTGTGTTAATTAATTATTTAATTTAAGAGGTTGACTTATTATTGGCATTACTAAATTATTGACATGAATTTAATTTAATCGGTTATGAATATTGTATAGGTGTGTGCACTTTGATATAAATATCCTATGTTATTATTTTCCTATGTTTATTTTTGTTTTCTTTTATTTCTGTTTTTCATTAATTATGTTTGTATAATGCTGTTTGATTGTATGGACTTTGTCTGAAATAAAAATTATTATTATTATTATTATTATATTTAGTTTGTTGTTATTGTTTTTTTTTTAAATCAAGAAAAACTTTTTTGTCTTAATTAGGTCTTTTCATTATGATAAAGGTTTTAAGACATGTATACGCACAAGTTGGGTAAAAATTGTAACTTATGATTGACAGACAAAACATAATCAAAATGATTAGGCTGACACATGCTATATAAGAGATTTTAATGCATTTTAAATTTCAGTTAAAAAAATATTATATTATTATAATCGTATTGTATAGTAAGACCTGTCGCATTTAGTGTGTCAAAATGATTAAGTGGTATAGCTAGGCGTTTAATTGAAGAACGTTACTAAATTACATAGTCTTGCCTTAAATAATGTTACAAAGAATATTTTTTTCTTATTGCACGTAACATTTATTACTATTCTAGTGTGTTAGTTTAATACATCAATTTAAAACTATTAAAAATATATAATAACATTTATTATTCGAAGTGATCTCCATTGGCTGCAATACAGTCCCTGAAATATTGACGCCAGTTATCAATAGAAGCACGCACTCTTTCCATGAGAAAATTCTTCATTACCAATCATATGGATTGTTTTAGGAACTCATATTTCAAAATATTTAAGGACTTATATTTCAAAAGGTTTGCAGTTTCAATTTAGTACACTGTTGCATGTTCAATAAACGTTAAAAGTTATGCATTAATATTAAAAATCAAAGAAATAAATTTAAATACAATAATTAAACAAAAATAATTAAACACCGCGTTGGCGCAACGGTTACAGCCATGGATTGTAACTGTTGCGCTGGCGGTTGCGGGTTCGATCCCTGCACATGACAAACATTTGTATTGGCCATACAGGTATTTGCCGTGGTCTGGGTGTTTGTGCAGTCCTTGTGGGTCTCCCCATCCTGCCTCGGAGAGCACGTTAAGCCGTCGGTCCCGGTTGTTATCATGTACACCTGATAGCGATCGTTACTCATAGTACGGAAGATATCCGCCAACCCGCATTGGAGCAGCGTGGTGGATTAAGCTCTGATCCTTCTCCTACATGGGGAAAGAGGCCTATGCCCAGTAGTGGGATATTACAGGCTGAAGCGTATCTTTCAAAATACTTAAGGACTTATATTTTAAAAGGCTTGCAACTTGAATTTAGTACATGTTGCATGTTCAATAAACGCTAAAAGTTATGCATTAATATTAAAAATCAAATAAACAAATTTAAATCCAATGATTAAAATAAAAATCAAATATAAATAAAGATGGTATCGAGTAAAAATAATATGAAATATTCACGATAGATGAACCCATGGGTATAATAATGATGCGATGATTAACACCGGTTATTCATATGCCAATACACGTGATTTACTATAGACCTTTGTCTCTCCGACAGTACAATTACAGGCTAATATACGAGATGCTGTGACAACGATGGTCACCTCAATGGAACAAGACAAAATTATGAATATCTTAGGCTGTACTAGTACTACACAGATAATAAATTTCTAAACAAAAAAGAACAAGTCAAAATGTATGATAAAATGAATATATAAATAATTTTCACATACACACACGTATGCTCCTAAGACAGGCAAATAATGTCCATATAATAGGACTTATAGGTAACAGGTTTTTTTTTTTTTTTTGAGGAATCGAAGTCACAACTTCTGGGGCAGAAACAACTTTGCAAACTGAACCAACAAACTAAACATATAATGACTTTATGATGTTGAAGCTGATGAAATCTTTAGAGACGTCTTGCTGTCATATTCTTATTTGATAAATAAAATATTATCTTAGACTTTGATTATGGTTTTGTTAACTAACTTTAAACAAGAAGAGGTTTTACGTTTGTTTAAATATAATAACATATCTTACGTACATTCGCTGATATCTTTGTTTGTGAAACCATTTTTAAAAATGATTTTGTTTCAAAGATATTCTGCTGTGACTCCACAATCCACATATTCCACAAAATTAAGATTATAAAAGACTCTTGGGGGAAATCAAAATAATTACGCAAAACTAATAAACTTCTTTTAATTTTTTTTATTTCATTTATATTCAGTAAAATTATAGTTTACACCAGCAAAATTCAAACTTATGGTATATTTTAGCAAAACTTTAAAATAAAACTTCAAAAAGAACTGATCACCAGTATTATATTAGTTTTCAAACTTAAATACAAGAGAAGAACAATAAATAATCAGCAATAAGCAACAAACGGAGATCCGACGCCAACTTTCATCGCTCGGACGTATCGTAGCCACAAATAACATTTTCGGATCTGAAACTATTGTCAATAAACTAGTCCCATCGATTCTAGTTCAAAGGGGAAATTTCAAAACAACATAGAGCCACCGAAAACAATAAATCAAATCGACGACGCAACAGAAACGAAATAAACGAAATTCTAACAAAACTTTCATTTCATTCTCGCCTGGCAAAGTGCACTTTGCTAGGAAACGGGACGCAACTACACGTTCTCGATTAGTTTTTTATTTTTTTATTTTTAGAATATTAACGCTTTGTATAATATTAAAAATAATAATATTGTTTTTTTTTTTTTTTTTTTTTTTTTTTTATACAATGATAGGCTTGCGTTTGACCACTATTTCACCTGATGATAAGTGAAAATGCGGTCTAAGATGGAGCACGCTTACCTAGAAGTAACCTATTCACTCGCGACTTAAAGATCCCCAGGTTATAATTTTCTGGAAACACAGACGCTGGTAGAGAGTTCCATTCTTTGGCTGTACGGATCAAGAATGTACTAGCGAATCGCTTAGTGCGTATAAGGGGAATGTCAACCATATAAGGGTGGCGTAACGCAGAGCGTCTGGTTGTACGATGATGGAAGGGGGAAGGGGGAATCAAGTTATGGAGTTCCTGCGCACACTCTCCGAAGTGTATCCGGTAAAAAACCGATAGGCCGGCCACCCTCCGTCGATGATGCAAGCTTTGCAGCTTTGCAGCGACCAGTGCATCATCACCGATGAGCCTCCTGGCTCGTCTCTCAATCGACTCGAGAAGCTCCAGCTGGTACTTGGCTGAGCCATCCCAAAGATGAGAGCAGTACTCCATGCATGATCGAACTTGCGCTTGATATAAATTTAGAAGCTGTTCCGGAGTGAAGTACTGTCTCACCTTCGAGAGGACGCCCAGTTTTCTGGCAGCTGTTTGAGCCTTTGTCTCTATGTATGAGCCGAAATTGAGTAAATTTTGAAGTAAAAAATACTTCATAACTTTTTTCTAAATTTAAACTAATATCACTGACATAGCTGCAGAGGTTTTGGTCACAGATAAATAAAATAATAGATTTAAAAAAAAACATTGTACGGTTTAAAAAAAGATTTCATTTCAAAAAAGTAATCCATCATTTTGAATATATGTAAACATTAACACAAAAGAAACACGATTCACTGAAATTTTCGTTATAAACAAATTCGCATCGTAACATTTACGAGATACAAACAAGTAGTTAGGATAACAGCTGTGTTTACCGCTAACCGTGGACAGTACTACATTAACCTCAGACTGAGATTGTTTTAACAGCTCCTAAATGGGTTACGGATTTGTCTCTTTTTACACAAACTTTTCGCTTAACAAAAACCTCTCCACTTTGAAGGAGATGCGGTATTGTTCGATGTACCGCGTAAAAATTTACCCGCTTTTTGGTAAACCTTGATAAAATAAATAAAATATAGAAAGTAAGAAGTTTACGAAAGCTTTAAAAGGATTTTCAAAGTTTTCAGAAGATATTATTTAAAATATATAAAATTTGCAAAAGTTTTTTATTCTTATTTTATAAAAGATAAAATTATTGTAGAAAAATACGATAGATATAAAGTATGAAAATACCATTCGTACAGATTTCGTGCTTAAATAGATTGTATGGTCTGATTTAAAACTATGTGTCATAGAAATAGAGTAAATAGCAATAAAACCAACAGTTACAAAACAAAAAATAAAAAAACTAAGCACATAAAGCCACTAAAAAACTAACAATCAATTGTAAAAAGTTACTGCATACGGTTTATATTTTCCCGCAATTTCAATAGAATCTCTATTTCCACAGATAAAAATACATACGCTTGTCGTACGCCGCCATGTTTTGACGCCACTAGATTTGCATATGAAAGCCATAATTCGGTGACATGGAAAATTTAATCTTTCTGATGATTTAAACAGAGTCTCACGGCTCGCTAACCTAATTTACGAACGAAATATTTTGAAAACTTCAATCTAATTAAAAACAATGTTTTTCTTTTCAGGTAAGCTGTGTCACGATACTGCTTTGTAAAGGTGAAAAAACGTTACATTACTAATATTAGTGTCTCTAATGTTTTTTATTTTTTCTACCTTAAAGTTATAAATTTATTGTTTTCAATTTTGTGACAAATTAAAGGAATAAATTAACATTATTATTGAAGAAATCTACTAGTAGCTAATTTTACAGAATAATAATTACTAGATTTTATTTTAATATACCATTAATTGTGTCACATATTGTAATAAAAACTGCGACAATATTTCGTTCCCCATATAATTTATTTTTCCTAAGAATGTGGGAAACATAACGTTTGTCAAATAAAATTAAAAGAGTTTTAAGTTGAACGAAAGTTTTGATTAGAACCTCATGTCTAGTCTCTATTTAAATATGCAGCGGCGCTGTTTGACGGTTCACATGGCGGAAACGCCGTCAGAATTTCTTAAAATCAGCACAGAATTTTGTGAAACAATGTAGGTTTTTTCGCGGTACCAGTGGACGCTAAAGTACTAGGAAAGCATTTTACTCAGAAACGATAAGAAGCTTCGCATCCTACAGACATAAAGCTGGCGAAGGACGAGCGTGCACTTAAAGACTTGTCTTCGTTTATGCTGCCCTGGTACATGCTGGACAGAACTGAAGCAAACTACTAGGACACTTATTACTTTCGGAAAGAGTCTATAATCGTCAAATTCATATTTTCCAAAAGCAGAGCATAAACTGGTTTTCATTTGCAAAACCAACATTGGTTTTCGTAACTTTCAAAGGATTTTCTGCCTTATTCTCTTGAGCATAAATGAGTGTTTTAGTTATAAGTCCATCAACTCCGGTGGCATTTAAAAGTTTACGACATATTAAAATCCTAGCACTTATTTGTTCTGTGAAGATCTTCGGTCACAAGATCGTAAACTACATTTTACTGTTATCAAAATGGTTTGACGACAAATTCTTTCGGATTAAACTACTTATTATAACTTTAAGTAAAATCAAATTTATTTTGTGTCTAGCTACGAATCGAATCGATTTATTTAAATACAATTTTACTTGCCATTACAGGTTTGAACACTTACTTTCAAGACGTATCTTTGAATCAGAAATAGTCCCTAAACTACTTTTATAATCAGTCTGACTGTCATGACCAATCTACACTTAATCAATAAAAAGTAATCAATAATCAGTAATTTTATTTTAGTGGTAACTTGTTTTGCGATAATTATCAAAATACAACACATATGTAAAGAAAAGCTCAAGATGATATTATAATGATAAGGATAATTTAAAAAATATACTCAATACGAAAGAACGAGCATGCATAGCTTATAAACTAAAGCACGTAATCGTCAGTAAAGAATTCCAAACCGTAAGCGTGTTACAATTTTTTTTTACACTACAATCTTTAACTAACTTCTTTTTTTCCAACACTATCCATTTTATCTCCTTCATTGAACTAATTAAAAGCATTTATCTCCGAGGAGAAACACTGTATGTTTCATCCATTAGGCTCCATATCGAAAATCTTTCATTAACTTAGGCTTTGTCTGCGAGCTAGACCTTATCGGAGCTTTTATTTTTCCTACGCAAAAGTTCAGCGGTCTTTAAACAATGGAGAGAAACATTAGCAATAGGTCTGTCTCAAGGATCGCTCGAGGTACGATAAGATTTGGCAATTGTATGGCGTACATTTTGAACTAAAAGTTTGGAAATTTTGATGCTCAAAGTGTAATGGCATATTTCGGTAGGGGTTTAGTGTTTGTGTGTAGTTTTCAAAAGTGTTTTAGTGGCTTCATTCAACGCAACATCGAGAGTCTCGGCTTATATGCACTTTTAACTTGATGCCACATTTAGGACTTTTTTTTTGTAAATTAAAACACATCTAAGGAACTTTGTTTCCCGTTTCTTTTGTTGAAAAATCATGCATACTTTACGTGCAATTAGTTACATAACCAACAACTTCAGATCGGCAGACTTGTGACTACGTGTTGCCATTGCATTAATAAGCGATTCCACTTATTATTCTACTTAAAAAGAGAAAATTATTTAAAAAAAGAATCGCTGCTATTAAAGTTAGATTTATGTAACAGAAACAACTAACTTCTTTTAGCTTATTACATATAATAATTATCAATATAAGAGATATTTCGGTTTATTTTCATTCTGATTCGGTTATTCTCATTTTTATTTTTATTCTGAATGATAATAATTTAATGTCATTTACTTTACTCCGTTATCATAAACGATAATCATAAATCAAGAATTTAATCATTGAGACAATTCTAATTATCATAAAGCTAACTAACTAAATTAATCGTTATTAATACGATTACCACACAACGGTACATATATATACTAGCTGACCTGGCGAACTTCGTACTATCGTTCGTAAATAAAATATAGCCTATATTTTAAGTTCGACAAAATTACATGTCTGTGCGAAATTTCATTAAAATCGGTTAAGTAGTTTAGGGTTCCATCGCGGACAAACAACGTGACGCGTAGTTTATTTATATTAAGATATATATTGCGTTTATTTCTAGTCAGGGTGGTATATGGTAGTGTATTTTTTTCCCAACGTGCACTCTTATAGCACGAAAAGCCGTCGATCCCAGTTGTTATCAAAAACTCTAAAATAAAAAATAATAAACAATCTATCCATCAACTTGCAGTGTAGCCGCGTGCTGGATTAAGCTCATTTATAGTGTTTAAAAATAAGATTTTTACTAGCTATGTAACTTTTACATCACGATTAAGTCCAATTCATTTCTGAAACTAAAAACCCGTTCAGGAAACCCCAGAAATATTTATAAGCAAAAGTTTATTTTCTTTACAATGTCAGTAGTCAGTCAGTCAGTCAGTCAGTTCAGCTTATTGCAGTCGACTGCTGGACATAGGCCTCCCCAATGTACATAATGTATATTTTATGATATACTAAATTAGATAAAATGGTTATACTAAGTAAAGATAAAGTAATGGTTACTTACTAGACTACACACAAAATTGTCTACGAGTATTTCATTTTATCTTGGAATTTCAAAGGATCTTCCGCTATCCCCGGCGCCGCTATTAACGTCGAACCGTTATTTGACTTTCTGCTCATTGAGAGATAACCTTTATTTAAAACTGGTTTCTTATTTACATACTATATCATTTTGGTGAATCCAAAAAAAATGCTTGTCTAATAATCCCCTTTTATCGATCGAGATTTGACAAGTACCTTATGAGTCATCCCTAATATTTCACTGACCAAATTTTCGTTATGTTTTGAGTGTATGAGCAAACACAGTTATCATATTATTTGTATTATTTTATACCATACTTCGTATTCGTTTCATTCGTATTAATTGTTATTATTAATCGTTGAAATTCAGGATGTACTCAGTGGGTATGAATTGTTATGATAATGTTTTTGGATGTAAGGATCGCAATAACAGTCGGCTATCCCGTTTATTATTATTGTTATTAGTGTTATAACGCTCTAATGTCTGGACAGATGTAAGGCGTTTATACAAAATGTTGCCACGCCATTGCTAATAATTTCGACCTTTATTTTTCGCGCTACGATATTTTTTGCGTTAATCGCTTTACAAAGGTTAAGCAATTAACACATTATATTATTATTTGTTAAACGACTTAAAAAAGTGGAAGAATTAAGGTATCTATATACGTTAACTTTGACTAAATCCACTCATGTTTTTTTCTTTTGTTTAATAAGATTAATCTGAAGAAGTAAATTCACCAAATCAGAATATGGTTTTTGAAAATTATGTTGTGAAATAGAGAACAGTGTATTTTAGTGACTAATACTTTTACTTCATTAATGCTTTGTCGACAATCCAATTTTTGGAATATTTAGATGACCTGTACTTTTAATAAGCAATAAACGAAGGTTATGTTTTATAATATAGCAACATTATGACAATTATGAGAAATCTACACAGTGTGTAATCACATTTAAAAAAAAAAAAAAAAAACTTAAGAAAAATTTATGAAAATAAATCAACAACTTGGCCATGGATTAAACTGATTGTTGAACTTCGATGAATTTTCTATCTATCCCATCTATTATACGATTTTTTAAGCATATTAGTTGTGTTAATAATTACACAAAAGAGATGTTTTAATCGTAAATATTTATTCAACTTATAGTTGAAACGTTTATAAATTGGCGTCTGTGCGCTATCATTGACATCACAAAACAACGAGCTGTCCTGTCCGCGTATCGTCGAATTAATTAAGCGGCGTGTCGTGTCGCCGCGCTGGTCGTGTCGGTCACGTCACGTGGCGTGTCCTATTAATCAATCAAGTGACCATTTCATTTGTCGAGTCCCTAAAGTTAAGGGATGTTTTTTGGCTTCAACCGTTGATTACTCTCGTTAATTGTTTAATTTTTTGGTTGGTACTAAATTGTTATTGGGTTGGATTAACTTTTACCTATGAGGTTTCTTTTAATGTGCTTTTTAACCAACTTCCAAAAAAGGAGGAAACTCTCAGTACTTTAGACTAGGTGGACCGATTTCGTGCGTGTCATGTAGTCCCATTTAAATCTAACTGCGATCTAATGACTCCTTTTTGAGTGATCTTTGATAACTCGCATTTACCTGAATATTTTTTCGACTATTAACGTTGTATTACTTGTCTATGTAATTGAAGTCGGTTTTTTTTTTCGTTTGCGAGAAATACAATTCGTTAACGTCACCCATCATGAAAGTGTGTTTAAAATCTTCTAATTTTGAACTTGGTTGGAAAAAACAATCTTTGCTTGATTCTCAATTTCATATATAATTTGACAAAGGACATGGGGAAAATTATGTGAAGTAACTTTGTCAATTAAAATTTAATTTTTGAAGTATCACAATCGTTCTCAGTGTGAATACATGAGAAATACGGGTTCAAGTTTGAAACAATTCATACAGCCGTTATATTAGAATGTAGAATAATAGTAATTATGTTATGATTTTAACTGAGGTAGGGCACAAAAGGAAATTTCCTGTTCAAAATATGGAGTAGCCCGACTAGGGTATTACCTCGACCTTACAGAAGATCACAACTAAATAATACTGTTTTCAAGCACTATTGTGATCCTGTTAGTAAGTAAAGTGACCAGAGCTCCATAAGGTCAACAGCGCGCTTGCGATGCTTCTGGTGTTATAGACATCCATAAGCTACGATAATCGCTTACAATCAGGTGAGCCATACGGTTGTTTGCCGACCTAGTTATATAAAAAAAAAATGTACGTAGAAAATAAAGAATTTTAGCATTTTGTTTTGCAACAAAATATTTTTTGTTGCACTCTTTTTGACAGCTTACCCTTTTGCTTTTTGGGTTTAGTAAAAAAAAACTTTATTTTCAGTTACAACATACAAGCACAAGGTATTTATTTAATTAATTAAAAGTTTTAATATTTAATTTATTTACAATATAATAAAATACATCAGATGCGGCCGACGTAGAGACAGCTAGCGGGAACAGGCGACATTCCTCGTTTTAATTAAAAGTTAAGATTCATTGGGACGGCGTTAATTTCTTTGCCATCTCTGAAACAGATGACGTTTCTATACAACTGTATAGATAAGAATAATTTGTACCAGACGTGAGTTTCATTGTAAGGTTTTGTATGAATTGTTACTCTTCCTTCGATCGAGCTTGGTTTGTATTTTGAACCAACTTCAAAAAGGAGGAATTTTGTGCTACGGTTGTTTTTTATGTGTGTATTACATCATTATTTTTTAGTGCATGTACCGATTTGTTAAAATATTTTATGTAAATATTAACCCTTATTAACCCTTATTAACTTCTCACTAATATGTTTAGCTACTCGGATTATGAGGCTAGACACATAGACAATACATTTTATTTAGTTTTTTGACATATAGTTATATGTAAACGTCTAATAAATCAATGAACGCCGGCTGCATGCACGAAAGGATTGTCGCGTTAGGCTCTTGGTACGCTTGCGCCGCATCTATCTCTCTTCCACTCGATTGGCCTATGCTTTCGAGGAGATGTTTTGTTATGACGTTGTCATGTTAAACTATCGTCTGTAAACCCACTTTACAGACAACCAATTTTTTATATACCTATTATTAAATTTCCTTTTTTTGAGTCCTTTTCTAACATAGAAAAGAAAAAAAAAAAACCGAATATTTCTAATCTTATGTATTCTATATCTCCGAAACAAAACTGACGAAAAAAAGCCGATATATAAATCGGAAATAACATATCGGATATTAACCGGAAATAGCCGAAACAGTAGACAGTTTATAGTTTTAATATTTCATGAAATGCATAAACCCAAGTTCTAGGTTCTAGTAACAAATTTGATAAACTTAGGTATTGTTATAAGCGATATAACAGAGTTCATCGACCTTTGTATGAAAAACCTTTAATTGAAAACAAACTGTATTGTTAATTAAAACTGAGGAACAAAACGGGAAACACAATTATTTCTCTTATGAGCACTTTCAAACAATGAAAATTTTTCGATATGACAAAATAATTGTAATTATATGATAATAATGATAATTGCTACAAGGAGAGGCAATAAATTACCAGCAGGTAACTATAGAGAGGTCGGGGCGGACGGAAACAAAAATTGCAGGCGTTTGTCAAAGTCCCCCCCACGGAAATGGTGCATAAATAAAGTCCAGTTAAAAAAATATGCGAGTCCCCTACTACGTGTCACAATATTACGTTTTTCTGATGCTATAACTAAAAAGTTATGTTTAAAAGAGTGAGAACTGTAAAGTCGGTTAGATTTAATAGAATTCAGTCTGTAACATTCCGCTGTTGGGTATAGACCTCTTTCTCCATGAAGGAGAAGGATTGGAGCTTAATCAACCACTTGCTCTGCTGCGTGTTGGTGGATATATTCCTACTATCAGTCATAATCGCTATCAGTATTTATGATAAGAACCGGGACCAACGGCTTAACGTGCTCTCCGAGGCATGGTGGGCAGACCCACTAGGGAACTCATACAAACTAGAAAGAAATAAGTCTATTAATACAAATATCCATCCCGAGCGGGAATCGAACACGCAAACCGTCGGTTTTTTAGGCGACTACTCGCGCTATTACACCAGAGCGGTAGATTTAATAAACCATTAAAATAATAGTTTCTTATAAAATAGTAATTTAATAAATGCATAATAAAAGTATATATCCTAAAGATGAATTGTCACGAAGAAAAAATACTGACATTTTTAAATATAAAGTACACATTACTGTCTAATAGTTACTGTTACTGTAAAATGTTATATCCAAAAAGGAAACAAAAAACACATGATTTTTTTACATGCTTAACTCAAGATTAATTTTACATATCCTTAAGAATCAAACTTATTATAGTGACTTTAATTCAAGAACTATTTCAAATTTCAATAGTAGGGGCAATGATCTATAGCGCATTTCACAAAGTAAGCCATAAAATTGGGCGTAAAAATAGCCAGTAATAACATTCAGCCTGTGGGTCTGACGGTACGTACATACATTAAAATTATTGTAGTTTTACTAAAGAGTTATTTTTAACATTAATTTCAAGAGAATTATTATAATACACTGACAAATATTCATGTATTTTGCCCATAGTTAAACCGCGGGGCTGGCTTTGTCGCACCGAAGACGCCGCTGCCCGCCTTCGGCCTGTGTATTTCAAAGCCAGCAGTTGGATGGTTATCCCGCCATCGGTCGGCTTTTTAAGTTCCAAGGTAGTAGTGGAACTGTGTTATCCCTTAGTCGCCTCTTGCAACACCCACGGGAAGAGAGGGTGGCTATATTATTTAATGCCGTAACCAATACATGAGTTCACGCCATTTTTGGCGTGAATTTGTGGAGGCCTATGTCCAGTAGTGGACTGCGAAAGGCTGATGTGATGTGACAAATATTTGATATGTACTGATAATTCAGTTTTCTTCTGCGGTGTGCATAAGTTCATTGTTGTTATTATTGTTACGATTCACTATCATTCACTAATACACGGATGAAATAAAATAAGCTTATTAATTCCCACAGCTGAGTACTTACACCATAAGGTAAAATTTATACCAGTTACATTTATACAAGAACGCCACCCACTTACAAGGGTCCTTCCTGTTAACAGCTTTAAGGTTTTGATTACAATTTAACTTTCAGAGTTGGTATATTGATTTCAATTTATGGATCATTTAAAACAGTTTATGTTCAGGTTAAAACATATACAATCAGTTACTTTATCTTTTAGGTTTTTAAACCCTAAAGGTGCCAATGGACGTGTCACTTAAGCATAAGATAGACAGTGATAACCGTTCTTTTACAGTTTTTTATTGTGTATGTCGTCATGTCGTGTCTCCTGGGGGGGGGGGGGGATTGGGTCGGTAACGCGCTTGCGATGCTTCTGGTGTTGCATGTGTGTTATAAGCTACGGTAATCTCATATCATCAGGTGAGCCGTACGCTTGTTTGCCGAACTAGTGATATAAAAAAAATGTTATAAATATATTGCCTGTGTTCGCGAGTTCGATTCGCGTTCGTGGCGGCTATTTTACCATTATTTTCTAACATATATTTTTCTGGCCCAGTTGTATGTATCTGTATGTCTTCAATATGTGTGGATGAGTGGCTACTATCTCAAACCTGTGTACCTGATTGATTCATAATAGATGGTAGATTGAGTTCCAGCCCTTCCTCATAAAGGATATGTTTATACAGGAGATACAGCATAATGTGAAATAAAGTAACATTTAAAATTAAAGAAATGCGTGCGTTCAATGCTGTTTAACTAGGATTGAATTCCAGCCCTTCCTCATAAAGGATATGCTTAGACAGCAGATATAGCATAATTAATGTGAAATAAAGTAACATTTAAAATTAAATAAATGCGTGCTTTCAATGCTGTTTAACTAATTATTATTTTTTATTATCTTAGAAATATGGATTAATTTGATGTCACCGTCGTAATGTTGATGGCAAGGAAGCCGTTTTGTATAGGAGTTCGTCCCGCTTGGTCAGTTTTTACTATGTATTCAGTGTGTGCGCTAAGAAATGTATCGAAAGAGCAATGGCGGTCAATGACTGGCAGTAAACGTCAGAAATTACTGCGGGAAAGATTAAAAACTCGTTTTACTGCTAAATCAATAACGATGCCAAATAAAATGCTTTAAATTCTCAAATTAACGACGGTATTAGCGTGTTTCTATAGTCTTGTAATTTGACGCGAATAATGAGATATTTTTATTATTACTTTTTGGTGTTGTTTTATTAATGTAAATTGTTTCATTGTAAATGTTTTTGATATGCGACAAGGGTAATGTAATTTCGATAAAGTCCATATGAATTCTGACAAATTAGTGCTGTTAGTGTTATCAATTGACACATTGACGTTTAACAGCTTCATCGAATGGTAATAATACTATCCTTGTTTTCAAATTTAAATTTAGATTGTTAGGTACCTTAACCGCACCGATCAATCTCCTTCGTGTATTCTCAACTCTGACATTGGCGAAATCAACCGAGCACCACTGGCATAACTGGAAGCCATTAAACCCATCAATCAATCAATAATATTATTAAATTATTCAATGATTCGTGTATTGCCGATAAGCGTACAAAAATAATTGTAACTGGATAAATACAACAGAATTAATACTCCTAACGAGAAAAAAAATATATTTGAATATCGAACTTTTAGATACATATTTTTAGTCGCTTTTCCTTTTTGGTAATTAAATTCGTCTATTTTACTAAAACGCCGTGTAAGTTGCGTAACAGTGATTTGTAAAAACCAACAATTGACATGAAAATGTCGGTGTACGTAACAACGGACCACGGCTACGCTACCTTTGACTGTACAAATACATCACTACCCCAAAATGTAACGTGTTTGAAGTTTTCGAGTACTGAAAATGTAGTTCCCGTGGGAAAACTTTCAACGCTGATATGATCTTTCATCGCTTAAAAGCGAACTAGAGACAGCTATGTTTGAAATTTAAATCAACTGATGTTGGGAATTTGTGTTATATACATTATATATGAATAAATATATACATATATATACATACGTGTGTGTATGGAATAAACCATATCTTTTACTTCCTTAATGATACTGTTTATGTCAATGAAGAGTTTTCATACATATAAGCAAATAAAAATATTCCACAGTTTATGAAAAACATTAAATGTGATATAAAATATATGTATGATTATAGACTAGAATTTTTTTTTCGTTTGACTTAAATTCTTGGTTTTATAGAGAGCATTATTTTATTCTAACGTTTTACCTTTTTGATCAATCAAGTTGTATTAATTGGGCAAGAAATAGTACAAACATTTGTATTGGCCATACAGGTGTTTGCCGTGGTCTGGGTGTTTGTGCAGTCCTACTGGGTCTCCCCACCGTGCCTCGGAGAGCACGTTAAGCCGTTGGTCCCGGTTGTTATCATGTACACCTGATAGCGATCGTTACTCATAGTAGGGAATATATCCGCCAACCCGCATTAGAGCAGCATGGTGGATTAAGTTCTGATCCTTCTCCTACATGGGGAAAGAGGCCTATGCCCAGTAGTGGGATATTACAGGCTGAAGCGTAAGAAATAGTGCACATTGGATATATGTAGACACATATAACGGCTTACTTTTATGATAGCATTGGCAACGTATCCAATTATTCCTTTCAATTTTCAGGAATAAAAATAATTATTAAAAAGATCAGGAGCTATCGTCACGTTTAAATTTCATTTAAATCTTTTAAAACTCCACGTATTGTTGCGCATTACACGCACAGACAGTTCTGTTCATTTCGTTCCGATTTACGGATTTATAATTTTTTTTTATTCATTTCCCTTCACCATTAAAACACTTCAATGAAACCTTTATTAGATGAATGGGTAACGGTTTGTAAACATTGTTAGGGATAGTTTTTATTTAAGTCCAAAAAGAGATCTTTATCCCTCTTAATCCAACAAATTTTTGTATATGAACGAAAGAGACGAAATATCAACTATACGTACTACTAACAAATATCAATTTCCGTAATAAGCAATCAATAGATACAATGTAATACAAAATGGTTTAACGATAAAAAATGAAATTAAAAACTTTCCATTTACTTTTTTTTAAGACAAAATAACAGACAGAGTAAACATTGTTGCCGCGAGAATTAACGATCCCATAAATCATAGCACTAAAGAATAATTTCAGTGGACTTGTTCCGGAGTTATTGCGTTTTAATTTGAAACAGACGGATCGAAATGAACGCCGCACCGTGATCTAATTAGAAGAGATTGTAAACGTCGCCCATGGGCTTAATATTAAATTTTAAGTTCAACAGATTATCTGTTGTTTATCACATTGAACGCGTTTTAATTACAGAAATAAATTATACGGAGAGTTCAACGGTTAATTTTGTTTCTCTTTTATAAATAAACGTAGACGCCTCACACTCAATGGACCAAGTAGGATCAGAAACTAGGGGTTTGGAAACACGCAATACAAATACAAACGTTCAAACCACGACAAACTTTTATATGGCCTATACAAACATTTATTGCAGGCGGTAATTGAACTTACAACATATGTCAGTTCAGTAACCGTTGCGCCATCGTCAGCATAATTAATGTAGTTAATTTAGATAGAGCATTGCAGAAAAAAATCTTTATCAAAATCTAGTGCAGTTCGACTGGGAAAGTCCTGGGAACTAGATGAGTTGTGTTGACATATAACCGAATAATACTGCTTACAAGTAACGTCGCTGAAGGTTGACAAAACAATCAGAGCTCCTAGCGCGCTGTGTTGTCAGCAACTTTAGGGTCGATATTACCCTAATGTC
This sequence comes from Melitaea cinxia, assembly GCF_905220565.1. NCBI lineage: Eukaryota > Metazoa > Arthropoda > Insecta > Lepidoptera > Nymphalidae > Melitaea > Melitaea cinxia. Next base: position 15,362,479 of record NC_059401.1, read on the forward strand.
TATAATGGTATTGGTGTTTCAGGCGGCCACAAATTACGATAACCGCTTAGCATTAAGCGAATCTTAGGCTTATTTACGAATCTGGTGGTATGAAAATATTAAAATAAAATAAAAAATAAATTATCAAAAAAGTGTGTGTGCCAGCTCCGACGCACGACTGGAGTATACTCCTTCAGATCGACTGTCTAAATAGGCACAAAAAAAGCTTACTACTCTGAGGAAAAGATTAATACCATATCAAATGGAAAATAAACGAATCAATTAACCCTATTGGGTTCCGATAGATGGCGTTAACAAAATCGTAACGATTCATTCAGTAGATTTTACTCATCATATTTATTTTTTTCATACCGGGGGCCTTATATGAAAATCGATTCTTAAGGAGAGAACTCCAATGAACTCCAATAACTAATAATAGTAGCAACTACTCGATACAATATGTAACATATTCGTAGAATAAAACACGTAATGAAGCGACGTTTTACAGGCAATGAATGAGGTTCAAAACGGAAACAGACGGTGTGGTATAATGATGTAACAAAACCCTTTTTGTTATTTAAAACAATGCGAGCAAATGACGCACATCAGGTTCTCTTGTTTATACAGTCCAAGAGATGAGTTCAGTTCATTATTAATATTTATATATATTTTTTGCTTTTGAAATAATTTATGTTGTAAGTCACCACAGTAACAGAGCTTATAAATTATTAATGTATTATTTATTTGTAGATAAGTCGAATTATGGCCGGATTTATTATTACGTTTGAACATTCGCTTTAATAAAGTAACTTATCACAATGTTTTCAGATTCGGACTCGGTAGGCATTAACCATTCAAGGATTTCCGGTAGCTTACACTATCATGCAATCTATGTATAATATGATATAGAACAATAGTAACAGTTCAGTGGATACCTTCACATGTCAGCATTTCAGAAATTTATAAAATAGATAACATAGCTCGTAATGCTATAACAGAAGGACTTGAGATACAATGTTTACCGTACTTTTCGGAATCAATGGACTCGTTTAAGGAAACATGTTGTTGTTGGGTTGGAAAGGTCAGAAATATTTATAAATTAATTGTAAGGTACTTGAATATACGTGGATAACTTAGCTGGGATCGACGGAGGCGACTTGGTTACTGTTTGACATACCTCCTATTTTTTTTCTCAATAAAAATAAACAAATGAAATCAACGATAAACTTTATCGATGTCATTTCTATGGTACGACCATAACAGCATTCATCCTGGTATGATCTCCGGGGGTCACGGTTTCTATTCCCGCTTGAAGGGGGTATTCGTTTTTGGACTAATATTTGTTTTCGGTCTGGGTGGGTTTACAACGTTTTAGAATAAGGAATATCAACTTAGTTATATGTATATTGGCAGAGTATGGGGGAGGATATAAACTTTAAAAAATTTAAATGCATTTGCTCGATAAGAGCTTCGTCACTGAATAATTTTGATTTAACTCCATTCTTCGTAAATGAAAAGCTCTTAATTTAAACCAACCTATTACTGTTTGAATCACACCGCTGTACAGTGAAAAGTTTTCGCCCCGATGCCATCGAGCCGCATTCAAAATCCTGCATCATTTGCAGTTTCAAATTCAAAGGGCTTAAAAGCCACAATAAAACGATATTAAAGCATACTGTCCTGTGGACGGTTTATGCTGTATGTAGAATTTGTCTCGTTTCGAATTCCCCGTATTTCGGGTCACAGGATTTGCTAAATTTTCATAGATCGATCGTCGTTTTAAGTTGAAACGTTCAGATATAGTACAAATGCAGACGCTACCGTTTTGTCACAATTTGATATTCATTCGTGCGACCTCTGCATAGCCGTCTCTAATAATCTTCAATGGAAACACATACAGTACTGTAGAGGAAATAAAATCAATAATAAATATAATATATTTCAATATTTTTCAATTTTTAAGTACCATCAAATTTATTGTGAATGCGTATAAAACACGAATGACACATAATGGAGATATCTTTAGCACTGTTTTGTGCTGACGCTATTTATCTAGTGAACGGTAAGCCTAACAAAGCCACAGGCGTATTTTGGCAGAGGATAGCTCGCGGCGAGAGCGGGAGCACTTTAAAATTTATCGAGTTTTCGTGTTACCACGCGTCCTGTATATTGTGATATAGATAAGCAAGTGTAGTAATTGTAAATGTTATGCATTTCGTGAGCATATATCTATGATCTCGACCTAAGTCTAAATAAAAATGATTACAGCTATACCTGATATATATACCTATACCTGAAAAATTTAATCTTCAAATTTCGTTTGGGATGTTCATTAATAGTAATTAATATGTTTCCCTAACATCAACTTGCATGTATGTTTGACGTAGTCATCAAAAAAGATTTTAAAACTATTTCCATTGTAATCGACCAAGTTCGGGTAAAAGTTTGAGATCATATTCATAAATGCAAATAAGTTTATCATACTTTTATAAGGTTTTAAGATGTTTTCGACGCTCTTATGTCGTGATAATCTACTTTAAAAATTAATTTATATTTATACTTAGACTATACAAGACCTTTATTATTGATATTTTAGACAGAGATAAACTTGAAAACGATTGCTGAATTAATAGCTTTGATATGTTAACATCGTATGTTTGTTTTCTACATGTAACGTGTGTAGTTACAATCATTTTTGACAAAATAATTGTATTCTGTCTGAAAGGATGCTTTGCAAATGTCTTGTTTTGTTAATGTAATGTAATGTAATACCTTAAAATATTATCAGAAAAATTGGTTTTTGAAGAACAACAAAACGAAAAAAACGTTTATTTTTTGACAAAATGAAATCAAAAGTTTTATATACGCCTTTTTTCTATCTTATATATCACATCAAAAATTTTTCAATTCTAATTTACTTCCTGGATTTTAGTCGTCGTTAATATCATTGCAGGTTTCGCGGTATGCCTAATTACGATTTATACGATTTTTAAACTTTTCTTATGAATCGAATATTTTAGGTGTCTTTACATATTAAAAGTTAACTGAAAACTCGAATCTACTCCTTCTGCACACATTGGACAAAATTTTCTACCAATACTATACTGACGTATTTCATGAGTATTTTCAAATCAGTCTTCATTATAAAAAATCAAAATAATAAATGAAACTCTTATTTAGACAATCAAATTACATAAAATCTTCAAATTCCTCCAAAAGCAACCAGTGATCGATATCTCAAACTGTTCGATAGCATATATAGTCCTCTGCCCGTTAAACACGTCTGTCTGTCTACATCGTTAGGTAATCAAATTTGTTTGCAGCGCTAACGAGCCCGTGACGGTCAGGCTTGCCTGTGACTTGTTTGCTAATGTTACGACAGATGCAGAACTATGTTCATGATGATTCGTGTAAACGTCCTTAAAACATATGTGCATAGAGACCAAGGTCTACTAAGTATTTGGAGACTGTCTAGTATCAATGAACTGAATCTTCACAAACTGAATACTTTACAAACTGGATACTTTACACAACCAATCTTTACCTAGTCTTTTCAAAATAATATAATTCTCATCCAGCTATAAAAATAAATTGGCAAGACCATCGCTTAATAGGTTCAACTAAACATTTAAACACAAATATATGGACCCTTAAAGACCTTGATTTTGTAGGTAAATGGAAAATAGTGGATTTCGCTAAGACATATTACATTTTATCAATGATAAACATGCTCCGTACTTAAATTAATATAATTTATTTTTAGGAACATATAAGAGTACAATTATAAAAGTTAAACCAATAAATGGTATTGCATTAACAGTTTAATTGTATCCTTTTGTGTCTGCACGTAAAAAGGTATCACAGACAATTAAAAAATAAGCAAAACACTTTCGCATGTACACTTACACCCTATTACTCGGAAACGAAAAAAGACGAATTTCCGTTGGAAAAATAAATGTTCCAAATGGGATGATACAATGACAACAATTGTCGACCACTCTCGCCTCATTAGTAATAAAAGAAAAAAACAATTAAGCACTGTTCACCTGAACAAAGTTACTCTTGATGTTTACTTGTCTATGATTCACCTTTATTGTTTTGTTAATAAGGCTTAATATTGTTTAAATATTTACCCGTATAATGCCAAATAAGCATGTTCTTCGCCATACATGCAACCCTAGTACTTCGGGCTATTCCTTTATGAGCATTGTGACTTTAATATGGATTGAATGGCATTGTTCTCACGTACCAAAGGTTGGCAAATGTTCGGAGTGTAAATGAAATGCATTTATAACTTTCATTCGCTACCAGAAATATATATATTTTTTATGATTTTAATGGCATACGTTTCAACTTTATTATATTGTGACAACATTGCTTATTAGTTTCGTCGTTCTTATGTTTTATTATTTCTAGTGACTAATTTGTTACTAATAAGCTAGGACCCTTTGAAAAGTTTTAACGCCGTTAAAATGGTTAATGAATAAATCAATGCATTTAATAAAAAATGTAACGGGTCGCTGTCTGTACATTTAAGATATATAAGAAAAAATATTATTAGGACGTTTATCAACGGAAATAACACCCAAAACAATGATTTTCCCTTTTTTGTCTGTTTGTCAACGTTTGTGCACGCTAATCTCAGAAACGGCTTATCCGATTTAGATGTGGTTTTATTAATATATTATAGCAAGCTTAGCTTAACATTTAGTGTTTGTTTCATGTCAATCGGTTTATAAATAAAAAAGTTATGCTAATTTAAAGAATCAAGTTGAACATGTAAAGTCACTATTCCACGCGGACGAAGTCGCGAGCACAGTTAGTAACAAATAAATTTTGTCATTTAATAAATATTTATAATACTCGTATAGATTTTTAATAAATATTTCATAATAAATATTTTTTGGCATTTTCGTTAAGTTTTTATAATTTTGGAAATAGTTTTGAAAATGTTTGTATATATTAATTATTGGAATGTATACAACTTTCCCTCACCAGTCTTTTCATCAGCTGAATTACAAACATTCATCCTTGATAAGCAAAATAAGTAACTGTATTTGAGTAAGACGAGAAACTATATGGAGACTATTTGTCTTGATAGAAGATATTCTATTTATAATCAAATAAAAATACTAAAACTAAAATTCATAAAATTCTGGAAGAGAAAATAAATTATTGGTTAAAGTAATGACCTACTCTTCATTAAATACTTTCCAAATATTGATAAGCTAAGAATAAAGTGTCTATTAACATCTAAAATAAAGCTAGTCAAATATACATTAGTAATATCTAACTATTAAACAGATTTTTCATCGAAAAAAGAATTTTATTACCATTTTTTCATTTAAAGTCAAAAACACTTGACGCTTCAAACAATAAAAGAAACCGAGGTTTGATGACGACGTTTTCACGACGTTTACCAAACGAGAATGAACATTAGAACTTCGTTTTCATGAAACAAAACAACATAGAATATTCACTCTTATTTCAAATGACATATGGTGTAATTTCGGTTGGAAAATAAATAGAATCTCAAACATATTATACGTAAATCTATTGACCCAAATCACGGTAGGCGTCGATTTGATTACGAGATATACTGAGAAGATATATGTATTGAGATGATTCCAAGAAATCGAATTTTAATTTTTATCGAACAATTTATACTAACGATTTACTTAATTGTGACGTAAATAGATATAATTGAACTTTTCAATGAGTTCAACTGAATTTCATAATGTACGGTAGCTAAAGTAATAAGAGTTCGTAGTGGTGACAAACGTACTGTAACGTCAATGGTCACGGGCTTAACTCTCGCTTGGCTATTTGTATTAAACTCATTAAACTAGAAATGATGAATACACATACATACTCATTCCTTATGCTTCCTACTGTGCTTCGAAAAATATTCAAATTTGTCGGTTTTGTTATAGTAATGATATGATATTATAATAAGTATTTTTGGTAGCGTAATTAACCGCCAACCGTTGTAAGACCGCCGTAATGGAGTCAAATTAAATAAAGAATGGTCTTGTTGCGTAAAGAAAAAAGAGTCTTCGCAGTAGCTATACATTTGCAGATAGGCTTTTCTGCTTATTTACTATTTTTATAAATTAGATTTGCGTTACGGCAATACTGCCGTCTTTATTAAAAAGGGCACAACTAACATTTTGTAAATAATGAGAAAAAGGACTTTAAAATATTTTTTCTGTTTGTTGAAAAAAATCATCACAAAGCTATGTTTTCCGAAATTGTGCGAATGTAAATACTTGCATTTATATAGTACATATTAGACTATAGCAATATATTTCTTTTATTTTTAATGCATATAATAAATAATTTTCTTTTTTTCTTTCAACTTAACATAAAAAATAAGGTAAAAACAGAAATATTACGTTAAAAAGGCACATAAAACAAAATGCGCCTTTTTAATGTAAAATATTAAGTAAAAGATTGAAATGTTACCATGAAAAGGCACTTTTATTCAATTGTGCTCTTTTAGTGTAAAATTAGATACATAAAAATATAAAGTAAAATATTAAAACTTTATTACTTTTCTAAAAATAAAACAAGGCAGTTACTAGAAAATCAAACTTTTATTTTAAATTAATTGTATCGATTAAGGAATTTAGTCAAAATTACAAATTATAATTAAATTCGTATAATTTAAAATGGCTTGCAGCACATAATTTGTCTGAAATGAAAAAAATTAACACAACCAGTAACAAGCGTAAACAATATTCATCAAAATTGAGCACTTTTCTTTGCAGACGTTTTCCTGGCAACCTGCCTTTACAAAATATTTAGTTAATATTTTTTCTTCATTCTTTAGTCTCTTTCGATCTCTTAAGCTAACGTTGTATGTTTTCCGCTTCCTTATACTCCCTTTCTTAGTCAGTTGAACTGTTTCTCCGTCCGATTGTTCAGGTGATTCCAAAATTGGTCTGTGTTTAATTTTCTGTGAACACGGTGTAAAGTCGGATTCCGAGTCACTGTTATTGCTACTGATGTTTTGTTGGCATGTTAAAGGTAATTCGTAATCTTTGTGTAATAATGAATCATCAGAATCAAAAACTGACCAAATTTTCTCACTTGATGCCTGTACGGAATTTTTAAAGGCACTTGTTAATGGGACAGATATCTGTTCCTTTACAAAGTTTTCGTTGCGTAAAGCAGCATTTACTAATTTTGCGCTTCTCGATGACATATTGCTGAAAAAAAAATAGTATAATTATTATTGCTGAGCAATTACACTCGCTAAATAAATAAATAAAATAAATATCTTATAACATACACACACGGTCGTCTGTTCCTATGGTAAGAAAGTTAATGCTTGTGTTACAGGTAACAGCCGACTGTTATAACTATTTTTTTTTTTTATAAATATACATAGAAATAATACATATATAAATACAAATATTAAACCTCGACTCAGGCGGGAATCGAACCCGCAACCCACGCCACTGAAAGTAGGGCCACTACAAATTGCGCCAACGGGCTAGTCACCAAAGTCAAAGCAATGGTATCTGTATAAAAAAGGCCTCTGTTCTCTAGCTTTTCAACTTCACACTTACAACTGCGACGTTATACCTATATAGCAATAAAAAAGAAAGACAGACAAATAAACAAACAAATACATTTTAACATTTATAACATAATTAGCTAATAAACTACCTATAGCACGAAAATGCATCACTATTTATAATCATGCATTATAAATAGTATAAATAGCAAAAGCTTAAAAACACGGCTATAGCGATTTTAACATTTGTTCTGTTAAACATTTTGATTTTGATTACGCTTTAAGCTTATACTATCTCTGTTAATTTTGCTACTAAAAATACACAAAAAATTAGGCAGATAGGCCTCTTTTTTCTAATTTCGAATATATATATAACTTAATTTCGCAAAAAATGTTAGTTGTGCCCTTCTTAATTAAGACGGCAGAATAGGCTATAGTACATAATATTAGGACTAAAAGAACAAAATGTATACAATAATCTTTACGTTATATAATCTTTTACGTTATAGTTATTAGTGTTAACATTCAAATTTTACATTACATTTATATTTAACAATATTATTTTTGTATATTACATTTTTTTCTAAAAAAAAAAACAAGTGTGCTTTAGACCATACGACTGAAGTAAAACTTCTGCACAATAGACTTACACTGTGTCTTAGATATACGAAACGTAACTGGTTTTGAGAGAAAGAGAGAAAGAAAATGAGTGCTCTTACTTCTCTCTCTTGCTCCGTTCGCTTCGCTCGATCACACTTTTCGTAACGCTCTCGTCACGCATTCACCAGCTTACTCTCAAGTGTGCTTAAAGAAGTTTTACTTCAATAATACGCTGCTGTGAATTACAAGACCTTGTGCCTGTCATCATAATTAAAGTATTCTTTACTTGCCGACACCAAGCCATTTGTATAGGCGTAAAAATATACCACTGTTGAATAAAAGATACTTCTTTTACAAACGCGTGTAGGAAACACGCAACTCCATAGAGAATACCTATGAATATATCTTAACGCGTACAGAGTCTTCTCCTGACGTTTTTACGTGTACGAAATGAATTGTAAAGAGCTAGTCTTTAATTTATTATTTTTTTGTTCGTCCGTCCTGAAATTAAAAACGATATGTATTATAAATTATAAAATTTGTATAATTAGGAATCTCCTGCATCGTTGTGCTTCTATTGTTTTTGTGAGCTGGACAGACCCATGGAGGAGAAGTCTGGTCTTTTCGCAGAGCATGCGGCTGAAGGCTTCCGCGGGGGTTTTGGTCGGTATTGTACCCCCAAGTGCTGAAGCCGACATACGATGTAGAATTGCCTACCCGGGCATCCTAGATATCACCCGTAAATGGGTTCCCGTGCGATACAAAAAAAAAAATAGTAGTATAATTGAACAATATAGTTATTGTCGAGTTCACAGAGTTATAAAATGAAAATAATCTAAAATAAAAGTAGTCTTAGTCCTTACTATCCTACTCAGCTATCTGCCAGTGAAACTTCCGTCAAAATCGATCCAGCTTTTTCAAAGACAGACAGACAGTGAGACAGACAAAAATTGTAAAGAATGTTATTTTGTTTGTTTTTTATGTAACGTCTATACATTCAAATGCATTTAATTAAAAGCGGTTATTTAAATATTACAAACGGACACTCCAATTGTATTTATTTGTATAGATGTATATTACACACATAGTCGGGCTAGAACTGTATTAACAAGCTTGAATCTGAAAGCATGGTCACTTTTAACGCCAACGGGCAAATCTATCCAATTATAAGATTACAGTAAAAATTAATATGTCTGTTAATTACGTTGTAGTAACAAAATATTGTTCGTTCAATGAGGAAATCTAAAAAAAAAACCGTTCTCATTATTTTACATAGAGACATCTCCAACAGGAAATACGGTATAATACATCTAAAAGGGAGTATATATCATCAGTTTTAATCTCGCAATTGAACTAAATTTAAAAGGCCTCACTATTTCTGGAACATTTTACGTCACACTTAACTTGGTTACACACCACTCCGCGGAGTGATCGTAAATAAAATGGCGACGTCTTAAACGTTTTTTCCATCTAGTTGTTTAAGAATCGTACTTCTCGTAAATCTCTGTAATAGACATTTTAAGGAGATGCGTTTTTGAAGACCACCTACATTTATGCTAATTATAGCCGCTTGGTGTGATATATAGTATTTATCGTTGGAAAGTGCCGAATTAACTTTACAACAATAGTAATAAAACTTGCTGAGAATTAGGAATGCATTTTACGTGATTGATAACTTTATTATTATTATTTTAAATTTTAATACATAGTTTTTAGTGGAAGAAAATATTTTAAAATATCTTTAAGACGTTTTGAAATAAGACGATCGCCTATATATATATATATATATATATATATATATATATATATATATATATATATATATATATATTGAAAAAATATATTTGATTTAAAAGATTATCATATGTGAACTCATTCTATATTATTAGTCGACTTCCAAAAAAGGATGTTCTCAATTCGATTGTTTTTTTTTAGTTATACCTAATAATGCGTATATACTTGTTGTTAAGTTGTATTACTTGTCGATGTAATTGAATTTTTTTAGTTTGCGAACAAACACACCTATTCATAATAGATTGATAGTAAGTTATGACATCACTATGTACAATTATGTGCTTAAAAATATAATTTTCCTTCTCAATAACAATTTCATTTTACATGAAAAGTCGTTGAACGTCTAAATAAGTTTAACCTATATGAGAGCCACCTAGCGAGTACGAAGTGTACGCCATTATAAAATTCATGCTAATTGCAAGGGGTACAGTGACGGCCCATTGACGGTGTCACCCTGTAATGGCTTTTAAGAAATGTAATAAATTATTCGCGCCCGACGCCACGTGCCGCCAGGTGACGGGGGGGTAAGATGGTGTTTGGTTCATATGATAAGATTTTTGTACTATGAACAAACAAAAAATTTATATACTTCAAAAATTAATAATTTAACTTTATGAAATATATTACAATAGATATCAAAAGTATTATCAAAAGTAAATATATCAAAAGTAATTTATATAGGTCCGATATGATTTCAAAATTATGATGTGAGCGTTTTGAAAAGTGTGATCGTGTGAGACGAACGGAGCAAGAGAGAAAGGTGCGAGCACACATTTTCTTTCTGTCTTTCTCTCATTGCCAGTTAAGTTCGTATATTTAAGACACAGACCAGGCCTATTTTTTTTTTTATTTAAAAATGAACATCCACGGGCCAATCAAAATGCCCATGCCTTTTGTTGAACATGCATTCATTACATACCTCAGGCTATTATCCATTACAACTACAGATCGACAGTCCTGTGACTGTCTAGTAAAACTAGGACGTGGTCCGACGCTGACGGTTTTTCCCCCCTTACAAGTACTCTTTGATCACTCATCATTCATTCATTCATAATTTCTGAACATTTTAATATTTTTCATATATATGTCTATATTTACACTCATTTGCTAGTTATCATATACACATATGATATATATGTGTTCACTTATGTTCTACTTACAATATAGACTTAGCCTATGTTACTATTAGTAAGGGTTTTATAAATATATTTATTTATATATAGTTATTATTAATATTTATCTATTTATTATTTATTTCTGTTATTTACTTACACCCCACTACATTAAAAACACCTATATAATTATATATCTACTCCAGGCCTACTGTGCAGGCCTATTGCTAAGGAAGTTTTACTTCAGTCGTAAGGTTTAAAGCACACTTGTTTTTATTTCTAACTAAACTTTTAATGTTATTTTCTCTGCTGTGTTAACATCTACCCTCCTGAAAAATAAAAACAAAAAATCTGTCCATGTACCGAAATAGACATAAATATATACTCATGTTCTTCTTTCGTTTTGTGAAATTTCTAAAGCTCGTAAAATGTTTATACTTGTACCACACATCGGCTGTCCGACGTGTTCTCTTAGCGTTCCAAGAATTCATATTTTACAATGTATTACACAAAAAAAAAACTCCTATCTTAAAAGGCGATTTTGTTTGCTTTAATCATTGTGATGTATATTTTCTATGAGGCGGTGAATTATTTTATTTTTGGCGAGACTTTCCCGTTCATCTTGTTTACTGTTTCTTTGAGTGCCTGATCCTTGTTTATTTCGAAGTAAAAATGTAATTTACTTGACAACCTACGCGCTTACGTTTCTCTCACTTATTACTTCGCTTATATGAGAAGTGAGTTTGTAACATAATGTTTGAAAGCCTTGTGGCCTTTTGTAGTCTATAATCTGCCTCTTCGATGACACTATTTAGTTTTTGTTATATTATAATATATTACACATAACAATTTGAAAAATAAACAAAGTTATTCTGTTCCTTTTTTTTTTTTTACGTGGGTAAAATCCACCATGGATACCTTCCAGCGGGGGGGCGCCAGAGGGTTATGTCAGACTCCTACTGACTAAAAACCACCACGTGTTAGCAGTCATCCGCCTGGGTGGGGCGAGAGGGGTCGCGCTAGCATTCGCCACCTCGCCTCAGCGGTAGGCCCGGCCTAAGCTTCCAGGCCCCGGCATGATGGTGGGGTGGCCTCGCTCACAACAAGGCCACCCCTCAGACGTATGGGGTCGTGTCGTCCGGCCGGCCGAAGTCCCCGACTATCGGCCGCCGACCCCACTATTACGAGGAGGGGAGGATGTGGGCAAACCGCCTTCTCCTTGCCCCCGTACGTCTGCGCCGGAGTGGGCCAGCAGAGGCGTCTTCCTCTCTGGCCCGCTCCGCGGTCTCCTTCTGCGTCAAGTTATTCTGTACCTGCTTTAACGTTTAAACTATGAAATGGCATGTATTAAAAGCGATAACAAGAATAGATTGAGTAATAAGTATTCTATTCTCTACCATCGGGATCATAACACGAAATAACTTAAAAAATTCTAAAATATGTGTCACGTACGTGCTGGCTATATTGCGTGTAATTTCTGTGTTTTAGCTATTGAGCTAATGGTACAAATATTTTTTATGTAAATAGTCCGACTCGGTGTCGGACCGTCCTAGCAATTCTAGACAGTTTTAGAACAGCTGGTCTGAAGTTAACTGTTGACTTTAACAACAATACATGCCAAAGACATGTGTCCGCGAAGTGCTGACTTGAACAAGATCCCGTAAAAGTCCGGCATATAAACGCAAATTTTATTCTGAAAGGCTGCTCGTAATTTGTCAACGAGGCTTTTAAAAACTGTAAAACGACTGAAACAAAAATCCGTTGTAATACAACATTAAAGCTACAAATAAAGCGAATCTCCCACAAATATATAAACGGCGCATATTAAAACAGATAATCCGTCGTCAAAAGTTACTCTTAACAAAGACAGACGCGCAGTCCTCATATTCAAAAAAGTCATTTAAAAATAACCCTTATATACATAGCCTTAAGTGCACCATAATATGAAAGGGTCAATGATGTACTCCTGGGACAGCATCAATCCTCGTTAATAATTAAAAGTGTCAAGTTAAGTATGCAATGGGGCAGGTAAAGAGGGTACTGACTTTCATGAACTGTCATATGTAACTGTCATATGTGTTATTATGGATATTATGACTGAATTGCTGGTAATTCCGGAATACACGACACATAATCTATCTAAATAACATCTTGAATTTTAATGTATATGTCAAATTAATAGCGGATAAAGGTAGGTATAGGTAGGAAGGTTGATATTGTTAATTTATCGTTTTAATATTAAGAGATTGCGGATTCATGTTTAACGTAAATTGATATTTGCTCTAACTTATGATTAATTCTTAACATATTCTTATTTCAATCTGACATAAAGATAAAAGGACTAATATTAGTTTTTTTACTGCGATTTTCACCTTACCTAGTAAATACAGCCCTGACACCGCAGTGGAAAGAAAACAATATTTCACTTTACAATGGAGGTATGAAGATAATTTTATCTGTCTAATCCTCATACAAATGAACAAGAAGAATTTAAAATTTCAGTAATAAGACAAACATCATACTTTGCCTTTTGTCCTCTAAAATTGAAAACGAAATAATGCCATCAGAACGATTGCTTGAACACATAATAGTACACATAAATGTATAAGGAATGTGGTAAAAATATGCGCTGATTTGGTATAATGTTTACTCACTCTCAAATTTTTAGTTTTGTATCAAACATGTGTGCTATTTTTTTACCTTATGTTTATTCAACTTCTTATTACATATAAAACTATCGTTTTATTATTTGATAGTAAATTTAAATTGTAATTTAATGATTGTAGATCACGAGTGTAATTTTCCAAAATATATGTAAAAATATGTGAGCAACAAGTTCTTGATGTTTAAAAAGTTTAAGTAAATGTTGATTCGTGTTTTCGGTACTTATTTCTTTATTTATTTTTTTATACACAAAAATATCAAAAACAATATTACATGAACAATATTATTAATCATGTCAATAAAATATATAGCGGTCTCTGTGACCGCATGTCGGTAACTACGTGACAAAAAAGGTAAGACGGTGGTTAAAGGTTAATATACACTGATAAAGACTTACACAATATCTTTATTTTTATAATTACCTGCAGCAAAAGCACAGTAATGAAACTATAGGAATTACGATGCACTGCGTCTTTCAAATTAATTTAATCCTAAATTTACATAGCGTGCGTGAACACCGTTTACAGTTAAATAAAATAAATTCTAAAGAAAATGTAAAACGTACACAATCGTACATTTAACGATAAAGTGTATATATGTGCTCTTATAATAAAAAAGTAACTTTATTAATATTGTATGAGAAAAACTTATAAATACCTTTCATAGACTGTTTTCCGTTCTTGAGCGAAAAATAAATACCCCAAAAATCAAATCCCTTGCGCCCTTAAAATCAACTGTTTCCCTTAGCAAGGGGACTCAGCGTTTCTGAATGTGAAAAATCGACATTTAATAGGAGACCGACCATTTCGCAAATGGATGCAGGTTCGTAACTGGAAGGGTGATGATTTACGCGACTTGAAGACTTAGAGGGCCAAGGGTCACGTTGGCCAATTTTTCAATTCAAAATCACGGTTTCCATACGTCGTTTGAATATAGAATGATACTTGATCATTGAATTCCGGAAAAAGGTAAATTTTTAAAATAATTATGATTAATGCACTGTTATAGGTCAAGCATGTATATTGAACGTCCATCGACAGTGGTGATCACTTTGCTACCAAAATAATTTTGTTCTGAAAATAAAAACAAATAAAATTTATAGTTAAAACTTTTTAATTATATTTCGATGTCCTTATCCTTAACCTTTATAAAATGTTGAAGTAAAGTTAAAAATCAGCCCTCTATATCTTCTAAAATAAAGTTCTTTAAGCTATAACAATTGTACACACAAAACAAACGGAACTGAAAACAATTAGAAACAAACAATACTACAGGGATACAATAGAGTGCAAGTAAGGCATGTAACAAGAAAAAATCATGAATGCGTAATTTCGCACGAAATTCGGTCAGTCTGCAATTCGGTATGTAGAGAAAGCTTTCTCTGGAACAACATCACATGTCTGACAACAGGCTGGGACGTCTCCAGGAAGTGACATACGGGAAGTAGAGGAAAATAAGCCGCGATGTTGCGCGACGCAGTTTATAAGCGATAGCGGAAATCTTAAGTCAGAAACTTTCCGTTTCGGCGAATACTTCACTTTTACTCACGAGTAATTTATAATAAATAAATCATACGTTTCATTGGTAAATCTTCTTACAGTTTATTCTCAAGCCCAAAGTTTGTCACTACGACAGATTTGGTGATAAGATTGTTATTTGTGGATTTTTTTTAGACTATTACGTCTTTTTTCGATATTTTCATTCATTAAAATATCTTACTAGCTGACCCCGCGAACGTTGTTTTGCCATATATTTTATTAACCTTCTCAATCCTTTATAACTTAGGTGTATGAAAAATAGATGTTGTTCGATTCTCAGACCTACCCGATATGCACACAAAATTTCATAAGAATCGGTCAAGCCGTTTCGGTGGAGTTTAACTACAAACACCGCGACACGAGAATTTTATATATTAGAATGTAAAATTAAAAAATATTTCTAATTTGTATTTTTTACTAACATTATCGTATGAGAAGAAGCGTTTACCGCAACGTCTTTCACTAAAACCAATGCCTTAACTCTGAAGTATTACGTACGTCGCCATTTTGAGATTACCCTGTTTGCACCGAGACTTAATTTATCACTCACGAAAGTGTTTGAATTTTTAATGTTTTACTTGTACTTAGGACGTGGACGTCCAACGTGTGAGAACTAGAAGTTAATAAAAAGAGTATTCTCTTAGCTAATAGATTTTATAAAAAATATATTATTATTTATATTAAATATATTCACACGTTTATTTCACAATTTATACACATACACCGACACAATACTATCTCCTCTGCCTCTAGGTTGCCTGGAAGAGATCGCTTTTCAGCGATAAGGCCGTCTTTTATACCTTGTGATACTCTGTTAAAATCAATCTGATGTGTACTTATTATTTCTGTTTTGGTGTACAGTAAAATGTATTGTTATTGTTATGTTATTATAGCGTTTAATCCAGTGTGAACTTCTCTGTAAAATATTTCACCATTTCGTTTAGACGCGGTGTCTTGAGTACTTGTATTGTTTTTGAATTGCGTTTGTTACTGTGATTGCCAAACAAATATATCATTCGAAATCTACATTTATATTGCAAATATCTGATTATATACTTTCGAATATCACTGAAGTTATATTTCAATGTAAATTTTTTATTGGAAGTAATATACATAATATATAGGAAAAATTGGCACAAGTTTGTGACAATAAAGACTCAATTACAACTCAATAATGGAATTAATGCTTTCATCTATATGTATCCCCAGAAGATTGTACAATAATTTCATACCTAATTTCCTAATGGAGGTCCCGTAGGAGCTTTCTTCGGAAGTATACCAAGTATTATAACATTTTATTCTTTTACTTTTAGTTATTGCTTCTGTTGTTATTGTTATTTTATTATTTCTGAGACAAGATATTTTTAAGCATTATGTCAAGGATAAAAAAATATTATAAACAAAAGCGTAATAACAATTACAAACTTTATATTTGAGTTAGAATATTGAATTATGTGAATTGTTATACAAAAATTAATCTCCAAATAGATCACCCAATTTTATACATATTTCTAAGTTTTCTTTTTTCAAAACATTTAATATAAATTATAATATCATAAGCAGTCCTTTATAATAAAATATTCAACCTACTTTATTGTTTCTCATTTCAAAGTAGTTTTCAACTAAAATGGTTAAAGAAAGTGAATGGAAAATTCTTGTTCCCAATCAAATTAGGAAGCAGACGCCCAGGGGAGACCCCTTGTCAATCAAATAACACTTTCTTTGTATCATGTGATGTATTGATAGAAAATTACATTGGACAGTTTATTGAACTAAAATTGGTTATCTAGCAAGCTATTAAGGTGATTTATTTGACCATATTTATTATAGAAATGAGGTCTTAAAATCTGCCATACTAAGAAGTACAACATGTTACCATACTTGTCATTTGTCATTTTGATTTTTCAATAATAAGGCACTGTTGCAAGTGTACGATACCAAGTACAAGTCTGGCCGACATTCGCCTGACTGGAGTAGTATCTCGACCTCACAGAAGATCGCAGCTAAATAATACTGTTTTCATGCAGTATTGTGTTCCCGTTGGTGAGTAAGGTGACCAGAGCTCCTGGGAAAAATGGGGGTAGGATCGGCAACGCACTTGCAATGCTTCTGGTGTTGCAGCCGTCTATAAGCTAAGGTAATCCGTCCGAATACGGTGAGCCGTCCACTTGTTTGCCGACCTAGTGACCTATGATTAAGAATAATCACATAAGTAATTTATATGTAAAACGGTATATTTACCACGTTTGTGATGTGACGATTTAGGTTCCCCATAACTAAGGACTCTTGCAAGGTCTAAATCACAATATTTACATAACCATAGCGCTTATAACAATGCTGAATTACCGGGAAATAAAAATGACCTATAAAAGCATGATAACTATCCCGTTTTAGATATAAATAAAAAGACAAAAAATCGAATTCTACATTAGTTTCACTTTGGCTCTTGTCTATTTTGCGCAATAATACCTTTTCCGCTATAGACAATACCGGCATTCGGTCACGAGAATGTTTGCTAAAGGTAAATTGACATTCTTATCTCGTATCAACGAAGCCGTAGCTCCGTCAACCCCCTAATTATTGTCTGTCGTTCTCGATAATGAGAAATTGGTCTACACACGACCGAACCCATTGTATAACCACAGAAAAGTAATTCGACATTAGATTTTTATGTTGTTACCCAATCGCTCCTGTAATATTTTAAGAAAATGAATTTTTGACTGAGTTGAGCTAATATTTATTATATTATTTAAACATAATATGATGTTCACTAAGAAATGATTTTAGATGTCGTCCACGCTGTCTTTCGCCGAAACTTTTTTTTTTAAATTTACAGTTCTTTGTTATACAATACTTTCGGGTTTATAACTTTTCGTATATTTGGGTTTGAATTATCAAAATGTAACCTTAAAAATACCCGTAATTGTAATCTTTAACTGCCTACTACAAAAATACTGAAGAGTGAAATATATACATGTTACAATACATAAAATTTAGAAAAAATACGTCCACATAACTTTCTAATGGCGAAAGAACCGTTAATGTTGTTTTTTTTATGTCACTAGGTCGGCAAACAAGCGTACGGCTCACCTGATGGTAAGCGATTACCGTAGCTTATGACGCCTGCAACACCAGAAGTATCGCAAGCGCGTTGCCGACCCAATCACCAATCCCCCAGGAGCTCTGGTCACCTTACTCGCCAACAGGAACACAATACTGCTTGAAAACAGTATTATTTTGCTGTGATCTTCTGTAAGGTCGAGGTACTACCCCAGTCGGGCTGCTCCATATTTTGAGCAGGAAATTCCTGCAGTGCCCTGCCTCAGTTGTGTCTGAATTATGGATGAAGATTAAAAGGAAGTCTCTCTATATAACAATTGTTTATAGGAACTCAATGACCAAACCACCCGTGTGTATGCAAGGAATCGTTGATAGGTAATTGGGGCACAGAAATTGATCGTCGACGAATACGGGACGCTGAATCGCCTGTTGATATCTTTGTTATAACTCTCTATTGAAACGACAGGCACGAATTATGTGTCTGATATATGTGTTAACGAGTGACGACTTTATTGATTGTACAATCGCCAATCATGGTGTATTATATATATTCTTTATTGCATTAAAAAAAAAAAAACAAGTAAAAATCATATATACAAAGAAAGTTGGCAAGGGCGAACTTATCTCTAGAAGAGATCTCTATCAGTCTACCCATACATACACAGTACATTTGCATTATCAATGTAATAATTATCAAGTCAGCTGATTTATAATATTATAAAAAAACAGTAATTTTTGTATTCCTGGCGATTTTTTTAGCAAAATATATTATACTACCGACCCGCCCCGGCTTCGCACGGATGCAATGCTTTTACTAAATGTACTACAGAATGTCTTTATTTATAGTGTGAAGCTAGCTTATAGCATGGTTATTAACATAATAACAACAACATTCAAATATGCGTCGTTAGATAACACGTTGTTACAGAGTGCATTGAAGAAATAAAGGTTCATTGCTCGTTCCCCGTAGGTGATAATATGTAGCCTATATGTTGACCCGACTTCTTAATAATATTCGTGCCAAATTAAAAGTAAATCAATGCAGTGCTTTTTGAGTTTATCCCGGACATACATACAGACAAACAGACAAAAATTCTAAAAACTATATTTTTGGCTTCGGTATCGATTGTAGATCACACTCCAAGTATTCTTTAAAAAATATTCAATGTACAGTTTTGACTTTCCTACTATTTTATTATATGTATAGATATTCCTAATTCGTTGGTAATTTGTTTAACTAACTATGAAATATTTGGAGACGATTCAAAAGTCCGTTTGTAACCTCTTACAATGTATTCAATGTTTAATTTTTATTAAATATTAAAATTATTGTAAATTCGGACGTTCCTACATGTATCTATATATTAATACGTAAAGCAAAACATTGTACCCTTTTTACGAAAATTGTGTGGACGGAGGAGTATGAAATTTCGAAGTAAAAGAATAGTCAAAAATATTACACACACTACCATGTATTTGACACACACACACACGCACAATTTGAATTTTTTGAAAAAAGGTTCTTTATTTTCATATTTTTTTTGTTTTCTTTAATTTAAATTTTTAATTAAATTAAAGAAAAACAACCCAATAAGGGTTTAATGGCATTGTTACTGTTGAAATAAAAATATATATGTATATATAAATAAAATAGAAATTATAGTCGATTTTTGACCACTAGGCAACCAATAGTAAGTCGTAAGACAACAAACTAAATCTTTACTAATAACTAACTATGAAATACAAATGCAAGTTAAGGAAACCTTAATTTCGTCAGAACAACAATATTTCTTAGTTTAACTTTTCCCAGGTTACATTCTGTATTTTTCTGTCCGAAACTGTCCGTTGATGTTATACAGTTTTGTATTTATGGCTTTCTGGAGAATTGCCAGTGAAACAATGACAATCTCTAGTCTTGTTTATCTTTTAGAATTTATAGGAATAGATTAAAATATAAATGCAATTTTATTTTGAATCAGATTACAATAAAGAAGGAAAGATTAAATTAAAAATATATTTACGACTGGATGACAAAGAAAGCAAAATATATTATATTTTGTACTTGCGAGTCTGTTATATTCCATGAGTAATGTAATTGTGTGTGTGTAGTTTGATAGAAAAGTACCGTAGCTTATACATACACATATTTTATTTACGTAGATAATGCTAGCGATCCATAAAAAAATGTGATGAGTTAGGACTTATTTCTAATCGTGAAAGAAATTTTAAATGTTCTTAACATTTATATCAATCATCATCATCATCATTTCAGCCTATCGCAGTCTACTACTGGACATAGGCCTCCCTAAGTTCGCGCCAGACATCCCGGTCTTCCGCAATCCTCATCCAGCCTACACCGGCAATCTTACGTAGATCGTCGGTTCAACGGGCCGGAGGACGTCCAACACTGCGTTTGCGAAGACGCGGTCTCCACTCCAGGACCCGTCTACTCCAACGGCTACTCTATTTATATCAATAACATCACCGAATCTAATCTCTTCGAAAAATATTTCATATAGGGTAAAACCGGGATAGATGCCTCACTTTTTGAAATAGCCACCTAATTTTAAAAATATGATTTTTATACGAATAATTTTTATTAATGTAGCTAGCTCAATCCTTTATGTTGAATTATGACTATTTTTTTTCAACCTAGCCAATGCAGATTAAGCAGAAATTAGCTTTTCGTGAACCCTTTTTTTGAGGATAGAGGCCTACCTATATGGATAGTTGCCTCACCATGAAAATAGTGAGTAGGATAGATGCCCTTTAAACCTTGTAAACGAAAAACCAAAAACCAAATGTTAGGTTAGGCTACTCCTAAAACATCGATTGTCTCCAAGAAACATGGGCCATAGCAATGAAAAAAATTTGTGTTTTTATATATATATATATATATATAAATTTAATTTAATTTTACAAGCATTTATTCAACAAAAGTATAAATTCTTAATTGTTGGTCTAAAATCTTCATATCAAGTGTCAACATGCACATTGCACAATCATACTTTCTCATCGAAAGCTGAATGTAGGTTTTCTATAGTCCAAGAACATACTCGAGCTCGCATTTCTTCCTTTCTTTTATATTTTCGTGGCATAGTTCTGCTAGAATCAGTAAAACATCCAAACATAAATATACCTATGTACATAAAAAATATAACAGACACAAAAAAATTTAAACATATAAACTTACTCTGTATACGGTGAATGAAGGGATAGATTAACTACTAACTACTACTAAACACCTATACCTCAGGCATAAGACAGACTAAGGGCACCTATATCTCAAAAAATCAGGGCAACTATCCTTTATGATTGGGATAGATGCCCACGTAGTTTTTAAATAAATTATAAACAAAATAGCATCTATTTACAACTATAAGCAGACTCAATGACCCAGTATATTGACGTGATAAAAAATATAACGGAGTTTATTACTATTTATAAAATTATACAACCTTAAATACTAACCTTTAAAACTTTGACGTGTTTGTAAATTTCGCCACGGAGAAAATTACACACAAGATCCAAACGCGTCCTTGCCACACGAATATCTGTGGATATCTGAGGTACGGGGTGACTTCGACTCCTACTTATGCGATTAATTTTTATTTGTGAGTTCGGGATGTTAGGTTTTTAGAACATGAGGCATCCATCCCACTGCGGCATCTCTCCCGGTTTTACCATACACACAAAATTACACATATATACAGACACACACAAACACAAACACACACACACACACTCGTGCGTATAACGTTAAAAACGCAAGTACGACATTACCCTATTCCCATGCGACTTAATATGCAAATCGTTGGAAATAACAACAAAACGTTGTCAACGATTTATCGCAGCTCCTAAAGTACAGTAATACATAACACATTTATTTTTATTTAAAGTTATAACATTAACAAGAAAGTACAAAGCTTTTAAAACGTAAACAACACTGAATTAGGTGTTTTCTTCACGCTAAAACCCAATTAAAAGTGTTAACGATGTCCATTGAATTAATGTGGAGAAGCGATAGGTAACCATGTACACTTTTAACAAGCGACACGTTTTATACTTACTTCCTTGTGCCGTTACGATGGAAACTTGGAGCTACACAGTATAATATAATATACTATTTCAGAACGTAAATATATAGTGCGTTATGACTTGTAATTTTATTTTTTCAATAACCATTTTTTTTTTATTTATCTGGAAAGCGGTGTCTAAGAAATAAGATCCCTATGGTGAATACTTAATTGGATTAGACCCATACACACCACAATAAATAAATAATAAATAAATATCATATAGGTAACATACACACACGGTCGTCTGTTCTTATTGTAAGCAACTTAATGCTTGTGTTACAGGTAACAGCCGATTGTTATAACTATTTTTTTTTTTGATAAACATACACAGAAATAATACATATATAAATATATAAATACAAATATTATATTACACCCAGACTCAGGCGGGAATCGAACCCGCAACCCACAGAACAGAAAGCAGTGTCACTACAAACTGCGCCAACGGGCTAGTCAACAATATCTACAACATATGGCTCCAGGCATACAAAAAACACGAAAATTAATGGTATCACAATATTTGGTTAGTAGTAAGAGACGATAGATCCAGAAAACGCTACCGCAACAGTTATTTATGAGTATTCTAACGGTCAATATAAAGAATAAATACAAACAATATATATGTATATCAAAATAGCTCCTGGGGGGATTGGGGATTGGGTCGGCAACGCGCTTGCGATGCTTCTGGTGTTGCAGGTGTCTATAAGCTACGGTAATCGCTTACCATCAGGTGAGACGTACGCTTGTTTGCCGACCTAGCGACATAAAAAAAATATATCAAAATATCTAATGGACATCAAAAAAAAGTTTTTATTCAAAGAAATTTATTTATTCATTAATTTGGTTTAATGGCCTTCAATATAAGAATATAACCTGCAACCGAAACGCATTTAGAAAATATAAAAATATGGTGACATTTATTAAATCATAAATCTAACACCTACCGCCTAATGTTTGAGAACGAAGCTAAAATGTAAACATCGCTCCCTATCAAAGAATTTATGATGCTTTAAAGCATCTTCGCGGTCGGTGATAAAGAATTTTAAGGTGAAAAATTTTATATAAATTTTTTTAACGGGATTTCTATTTTTTAAGATTTAACCAGTAATATTATATAGCTTTTCGTATTTTGATTACTTTTATAACAGATTACAAACAATTGGCAACGATAGGTAAATATTAGTTACGATATTGATTTTGTTATTCAATTTCCATTTTAAGGGAAGGTTTCCATCTCATTAATTGTATTTTGCATAAAAAACAGTAAAATAATAAGCTAAAGACAATTATTGTTTTCTAATGTTTACGCGAATTTCATTCATTATAATGAAAGAACTTTTTAGGATTTTATCGCGGTTTATTAGGATATTAGATAGATAGATAGATACTCTTTATTGTACACAACAACGATCAACACAATAACATATTACAAATAAAAAATAAAAAAAGAAAAAAAAAAACAGTGTACAAAGGCGGTCATATCGCTAGAGTAGCGATCTCTTCCAGACAACCTTTGGGCATATAGGACACAGCGTAGTGAAAAAGCGGTAGGGAAGTGTACACAGAGAAGTGACAATTAGTGTCACCTAGAACAATATCAACTATCGAGTACAAATACGATATTAGCGGGAGGACCTCCTGTGTCCATGGCTTCTGTAAAGTATCCGAAACGTCGGGCATCTAAAAAACTTAATAAACAGCAATAAAACCCAAAAAAGTTGTTTCATTATAAAGACATGTAGATTAAAATAAAGATTCTGCGCTCTTCACTATAACTAGAAAACAATGAAACGAAAGTATTATGTAATGAATAATGCACGCAAATTTTTCAACATACGTTAAAAATGAGAACATAATCAACGTAATCGAAGACAAATAATTACATATGCATTAAAATGAGGCACACAAAAAATTAATACAGAAGGATCGAGAATTTTATGATTTTCTAAAATTTGTTAAAGTACAGGAATTTTAATTCCAAATATATAAAAGTTACTAAAACATCTTAGGTTTTATTGACAGACGTATTTTGATAGCGGCTCCTATATAGAATAATGTAAACAAACAGTCTATCATCCACGCACATTTTGTGATGTGACAGAATTTGGGTTACGATTATGTAAATCAAATATTTGATGTACGTGCAAAGAGATGGACGCGAAAAGATGGATTACAACTATGAGTGAATCACTTTGTCTTGTTTATAGGTATAAGTAAATTTGATTTCAATGATTTTTGATACAAGAAACATCAGTCGCGTTATTTTGTATAATTTTTTAAAATACATATGTATATTTAGAATCTTAGAAAAAGATTTCTACGAAACTTTTTCTAATAAAATAAGACAAAATCAAAATCAGCTTTCTTTAAATAGGCTTCAAAAACACTTTTAAGTCGATATTTTACTAATTAAATAATTATTTAAAATATTTACTAGTTTTTAGAAGTTAACCTACAACCGATTCGAAATTTAGATTTTGTAGAGAAGAATCGGCAAGAAATTCCACAGTTACTCTTTTGAAAATATAAACTGTGTTTTAGTACAAAATTTATAGTCTTGCATCTCTTCATGAAGTATAGCTTCACTAAGTCCACCTATGTAATCCTGTACAAATAATACGCTTTATTTATTAATTGATGAATAACCTCCACATGAAGCGCTTCAAAAATATTCGTGTACCAATAAAACAAAAAATGTCAATAAAACTACCGAAATAAGCCGGAGATCCTGAATAATATACAAGAATATTTTTGTACCGCTATTCTCACGGGATTAGAATTAAAAATTACGCGGACAAAACTATGAGGCACAGCTAATAATGCTATAAGGAAATCAAATACGCAAAAGATAACTAAGAGCATTTAAGTATATGACAAAATATAGCTTTAGCTCGATTACATAATCGTTGTTCCGTGCAATGACGTGTACATCTTAAGATACGCCAATATAAAATCCTTGAGATAAAGAAATATATAACATATGAATCAAACAAACATTTTCGAACATTTATAGATAGCCGTCCGTCCTCTTTAATGTAACACCTCACTTACAACGGGAAACACAGTTTGTTTATCGAATAGCTTCCTGAAAGATAAAAGAGTATTAGAGAGAAGAAGTCTTTGAAGAATCTCTTGATAACAGCAGGCGTAATGTTCGCGTTAAAATCGGTCGCATGTCAAACAATGAAAGAAGTTGTTTGGACGCTACGAGACTATTGTTCTGTGAATAGAACGTATAAAACAAACAATATTATCGATAAACTGTAATGAATAACGTGAGATTTTGTTGATACGACTTCAATAAAAGAATATTTATTTAGGCTATCTTATAATTACTTTAGTACTTTGAATGAAAACTTAGTGATTCGTGTAGTTAGCCCAAAGCCTGCGGTCGCGTTCAATTTTTTTTTTGATCAATTTTTGCCTGCGTTTTGTTTTCTTTTGTCTCTGTAGATATGTCTACCGTGTCTCAGAGTACTGCATATAAAACTGTCGGTCCCGGTTGAAATCATAGAAATCTGGAATCGCTACTTGTGCTCGTTGGAATTATCTAAAATCACACATTGGAGCAATGGATTAACCCCTTCTCCTTTATAAAAAAGAGGTATTTGACCAGCATAGGCACGCTTACAAGCGTTTTCAGTTTAGTGCAGCACTGAATAACTTCTGACAAAAAATGAAAAAAAAAAGTTTTAAAAAGTGATTACTAATTACTCAATGAAAACTTCTCTTTCAGGTTCCTCAAAAACTTCCTTTGAACTGAAAGTAGTCAAAGACCGAGATATAAAGTTAATGACATTTATCTAATAGCACCGTATTACGCGAACCAATTTTGTATTCTGTAACAAATTATATGATAAACAATAGTGATATACACATTCGCAATTAATTCAAAATCAAAAAATAAAACTGGAGGTAAAATAATTTTACTATATATTTAAAAATCTCATCTTTGAATATCAAAGCAGCATGTCAATATTTCTTCTTAATGTATATTAAATATTCTTTTACCGCAAATATTCTCTTTAAGACAGTCGTCTCATCGTTTTTCAAAGAGAACGGGAGATGCTTAAAGAAACTCCGACGGGAGGTGGAAGTGAAATGTAGAAAATGTATTTTATATTGTTTCACTATTTATTAAATATAAGATAGATATTTATGAAGACTTCAAGTTTTACGTTCAAAACAGTAAATTACTTATTTTGATACGTTCTAAGTGGAAGAACAATAGCAAAGGTATATTAAATAAATTTTCAAAATTAAAAAGACGATGATATTATTTATAGATGATCTCTTTAAGATTTAAATAATACTTCGTTTAATACTGTATTATTATTATTTAATACTAGCTGACCCGGCGAACTTCGTATCGCCTAACACAAACTTTATCGTATGGTATTAAAGTTCAAATTGACATTTAAGTATTATCACAAATCTTTTGTATGGGAGTATAGAAAAGTGTTGTTTTTAGACTTTTTCAAGAAATTTAATTTTTTTTTTTTTTTAGAATTTTTCTCTCGTAAGAACCATCCTCGTACTTCAAGGAATATTTTAAAAAAAGAATTAGCGAAATCGGTCCAACCATCCTCGAGTTTTGCGCTTAGCAACACATTCAGCGACTCATTTTTATATTATAGATTTAAGATTTTCAGTATGGACCAACACTAAAGCAAAATTCGTATGACATATCAACTTCAGCCTATCGCGGTCCACTGAAAGTTGCAAGTGCAAGTTCGCGCCAAACATTATGGCGCAAACTCATGTGTTTTTTCGCTGGCAGGCGGGTTGGTGACCGCAGGGCTGGCTTTGTAGCACCGAAGACGCTGCTGCCCGTCTTCGGCCTGTGTATTTCAAAGCCAGCAGTTGGATGGTTATCCCGCCATCGATAGGCTTTTTAAGTGTCAAGGTGGTAGTGGAACTGTGTTATTCCTTAGTTGCCTCTTACGATACCCACGGGAAGATAGGGGGTGGCTACATTCTTTTATAAAAAATCTTTTCTTTTTTGAAAAATTCAATTAAGCTGTCTAAATTATTCCCTAGCTATTAATATCAACATAAAACTAAACAAACATACATAACGATAAATTGCAGGCCAAACAAAATCGGCGATCACGTTCCATAGCTTAAATTAAAATGCTACTAATAAAAAAGGCAGTCGACAGTCTTATGTCTGGATACTTTTAAATCTATATTAGAATTCGACGAGGTATGCAAAGTTTCAAAGCCGGTTGGAAACATCATTATGTCCAATAGTCTATCACGTCCGATGGATAACGTGCTGAATTTTAAAACTAGAAAATTCAACTAAAAACTATAACGTTTTTTAAACGTATTTGTCATTTCCATAGAATTGCTTTGTTTATTTTAACTGGATTTGAATAATTTCAGTTGCGATTTGAATACATCTGCATTTTGGATTATTTTAAAATTTAATTTACTTTTAAATTGTTAGTTTTTTTTAATTATATATTTGTATGTTGTATGTTCTAACTTGACTGATATATCTATATTTAATTCTTTATTAGAGTTGTTCTTTTTGCCATTATAAAAATAATAATAAAAATTATATACATTTTCATTTATAGTCTGATCATAGACTGTAACCGACACGGTTTTGGTTACCAAATGTTGACATGTGATGAAAATACATTTGTTTTTTGTGTATTTGCCGTCCAGAAGTTATAACTTCTTTGGCGCTCAAATGCGTTTTATTCATGAATAGCGATGATTACTGTTGCAATTATACAAAACTAACCTATATTATTTTTGATTGATTAGCTAAGTAAGGTATGAGAAACTAAGAGATAGACAATAGAATCGTAGCATGAGTTCTAATGGCAACCTATAACTATGAAATCCCAAAAAAGCCACGTTGACATCTAATGTCTCATTAGCGTTTGTGATCATGCTTTTTGTCATCCTTAAATAAAAAACCGGCCAAGTGCGAGTCGGGCTCGCGCGCCGTGGGTTTCGTACAAACAAAATTATTAAAAACATGTTTGTTATATGGTGTAAATAAAATTTTTGCTTTTTGCAATTTTTCCTTTAACTGTGACGTTATTTCGTACCAAATTTCAAGATTCTGAGTTCATGGGAAGACCCTTTCGATCATACGAGTAAAACTATAAACGGGCCTTTTCCTGCTAAATAAAAAATCATTTAACAATATACACAATAAGAATAAAACAATGAATTAAATTTACAAAATTAATTTACTAATTTGGAAATAGAAACTAACCAATTTTGTGCCTTATTACTTTGTGATAAGCGATGTAAATGTAATTTTGATAACAACGATATGTTGGTAAACGATGAGAGGGTCTATTAAGTTGTTTAATCAGATGGGCTTATTATTTTAATGTGAGCCGTGTCGCCAGCGCATCCGGTGCTCATTGGACAGTGAAATTTTATACCGGGTTCAATCGTGCGTTCGTTAAAAAAAAACTATCGTATATTGAAAAATTTAAGGATAATATGTTGACCACTTCATAATTGTATTTGCTCGCAAACGAAAAAACCCTACTTCAATTACATCGACAAGTAATACAACGTAGGTAGACGAAAAAATAGTCAAGTAAAAACGCATTATTAGATATAACTCAAAAAGTAGTTGTCCACCCAGTCAAAATTTCTGATGTCACACACAAAAAAAATACAGTCGAATTGAGAACCTCCTCTTTTTTTGGAAGTCGGTTAAAAAAATACAGTCGATTTGAGAATCTCCTCCTTTTTTGGAAGTCGGTTAAAATACTTTTTGAATAACCAATATTGAAATCATTCTAAAAATAGAAGATGTCATCAATTAAATATTAAGCTTGAAATATGAGAGCTTTTAATATGAGATATATCCTACTAGCGATCCGCCCGGCTTCATTCAGGTGCAATGCTGATACTAAATATAAAATATATAAATATTTGCAATGTAAGCGCAAAAAATATGTTTACATATTATAAACCTTCCTCTGGAATAATTCTATTTACAAAATAAAAACCGCATTAAAATCCGTTGCGTAGTTTTAAAGATATAAGCATACAGACAGCGGGAAGCGACTTTGTATTATACTATGTAATGAAACATTTCAATTATTTTTTCATTCAATTATCTAAAAAAGTTTCATATTAGGGATTAGGTTTATATTATCAAAAAGTTCGCATATCGGAGGATAGAATTCATTATTAAAATGTTACTACTTGACTTTTTCCCTTTTAAGAAAAAATGGTAAATTTAAACACTTAGCGAATAGAAACATAAAAATAATCTTTTTACTTAAAATGTCAGATCCAGCAGTGAATAAAAATATTCATTTGAAATTCTCATAAGACTAATCCTATATGGAGTCGTAAAAACTCAAAACGAAACAAAAGTTCACCATTAGCTGACATAAAACATTGAAAGCATATCTAGTTAAGATGAAGACTCTGAGATAAACTGTACAAATCACTAAAAAACTCCTTAATACACTCGCTTAAAGATGCAAATAGGTATATTAAATTTGCAATTTAGACCCCGATAGCACCGCAAATGATTTAAGTTATGAGAGCTAGCGTCGGCGATTTAATAAAATAGGGTAGTAAATGAAAATTGAAAGTAGTAAACGTATCGAGCAGTAATTTAGTGTTGAATCATTACAGTTTAAATACAACACAAGCAAATAAAATCTATCACGCAAAAATAATATTACAAATTTGTTACATTTATTACGTTGTTCTCATGTAATAATAATAATAATAATACACTTTATTGTACACCAAAAACAGAAATAATACATATCAAAAAAAGAAAGAAAATATTGACAATATATTCATTAGGTACAAAGGGCCTTATCGCTAAAAAGCGATCTCTTCCAGGCAACCTTAGGGCAAAGGAAATGGTCTAGCGTGTAAGTGAATATGTATTTTTGAGAATAAATATTATTTAAACCCAAATACAATAACCTGCCCAGCGTGGTGACTATTGGCAAAACACACGAGTGCACGCCATTTTTGGCGTGAATATGTGGAGGCCAGTAGTGGACTGCGAAAGGCTGCTGTGATGATGATGATGAAACCTAAATTTAAAAGCTAAATTATAAACAATTTTGAATTATGAAATTAAATGACAATACTTATCTTTCTATTAACTGAGTAACCATAAGAAGTATATTATTGTGAATATATAAATATATAAGCATTGGCAGCAAAATTAATAAACAATTTAGAAATTGCTACATTTAAACATTAAGTCAATTATAAACTTTGGTAATGTAACCAAAAATTAATAAATTCAACTAAATATTTATTATATAACAGAACACAAGCTGTTTTCTTATAACGGAATATTTAAATCTAATTCAGCTTGAAAAATATTTTTTACTTATCCAATTTTATCAACAGAAAATTAATTATACAGTTTTTTCAAAAATCACTAGGAACCCATTAGAAAAATTATCATCAATCTCCTATAACTTAAGCCATTCGCAAATGTTGGCAAGCGACGAGCTCAAAGAACCTTCAGACAATGAAGACATCCCTATAATACGCACGACTAGACATGAATCACGATATTTTTAACTTTTTTATTTATCCCTGTGAACCCCTTTTTTAATAACTATTAAAATGATATTGAGTTTTTAGCAGTTTTGTCGTACTTACACTATGCATCTCAAGATTTATTGTTGCTTAGGCATCAAATATGAATTTATATTGCCGAAGATTTTTAAATTTTCGTCTAGCGGGTTGTGGAAACAATTGTCTCCGATGTATCAAACTGGGTTACGATGAGATTTAGCCTGTAATATCCGACTGCTGGGTATTGTAGGAGAAGAATCGGAGCTTTACCCACCACGCTTCCCCACTGCTGGTTCACGAATATATTCCCAATTATGAGTAACGTTTGCTATCAGGTGTGTATGATAACAACCGGGAACAACAGATAAACGAGCTCTTCGAGGCACGGTGGGAAGACCCAAAAGGACAGATGTCCAAATCGAAATGAAATATTTGTAGAAATACAAATATGCATTCCGAGTGGGATCCGAACCTACAAACCGCCGATGTTTAGTCGCGTCCACGCCACACTACAACAGAGCGGTTGACTATAAACTATGTTCTATATTTATATTGCAATTTAGTCCATACCAGTAGACATTAAATATCTAAATTGAACTCTGACATTATAAAAAGTAAAAGGGTCAGGGACTTTTTAAAAAAATATGAAATTTCAGATTAATTTTACTAAATCCCACGCAGACGTCAAATGCGTGGTAGAAGTTAATAAGATTATGAAGAGGATATTTTATAGCGAATTTGCTTGTTAGTGATATTCGTAGAAACTTTTGAACCAATTATGTGAATCGTTACAAAGTTGTCTAAAAATAATAACAAAAATGTGTTTAATCTACATACAATACATATAACGTATATTTCTAATGAACAATTATGACAGGAACAATATAACACATTGTTAACAGAGAGTATGTTTAACCGCTGATTGGAATTTAGAAAATTTCTTCGTATAGATATTAACAGGTAAAAGAATACCGCCTTTCTAGGCAAAATAACTTGGAAAGGATGCAACAGAAGGCGAAAACTTCTACGAAAGTGACGCGACTGGTCAGCACGGTCTTGTGGCTGTTGCGCTGGCGGTGTGGGTTCCGCGCACATGTCATACATCTGTATTGTAGTGCTTGTAAATTGTGTATATTTTCTGACCTACGACACATATGTAAATCCTACTGGAAGTGAACGGTTTATTTATTTCATTATGTTATAAAAATATTGCTTTACACATCAACTACCTTAGCGAGGCAACATTGGTATTAGGAAATATAATGTTTTAATTATTCTTTGACGGTTCGCAGGAAAGTGGACATAAGGTGCCAATCAAACCACTAATTGCAAATTCATGCTTTGTTACATTAACGCGCTTCAAAAATTTATGGTAAGTAAGGTAACCAAGCTACATATAGTAGCTGATACAGCTATGAATTTGCAATTAGTGGTTTGATTGGCACCTTATGTCCACTTTCCTGCGAACCGTCAAAGAATACTTATAACAAATGGACACAACGATAAATAATAATGTTTTAATTTTCAAAAATTGTAGAAAATTAAAAGAAGCTTTAACTTTTTTCAATATCCTTGTCCTTGTGAAAATACATTCAAGAATAAGTACAAAAAGTCGTAAACAAAAACACGAGTTTCGTACACTTTAACAATAACTCACAATTAAACCGATATATATTTTTGCTCTGATATAAGAACCGAAAAAGTCGCTTCGAGAGAATTACTCATAGGAATTCGAAGAAAAATGTTCGAATGAGGATAATCTTACTAAGATAATTCCCACTCAAGTGGACCGATGTCTTCGCTTACGAACCCGAGCAACGCCGCAGGGCGCGCTAACTGATGGGGACTTAGCGGGGATCTCTTAATTTATAGCTCGGAATTGGTTGTGGTACATGTCAAAAGCAAGAACAGGTTACAATAGGTTGTTTAATTACAACAATTTTATTTCATTATCAATCCCTCATTCTCAATCAGTACTTGATTTAAAAACATTCGAATTTTTGAAAATGGTAGTCACAAGACAAATTGCTTAACATGGGGGAGTCCCCAAGTGTTTCTAGCTACGTCCTCGTCGTCTCCCCTGGACCCTGTCCTGACCCCGGTAACGCAGGTGGCAGGCAGGTGACTGAATGTTATAGGCTATACTTGGTTGTGGATTATTTTGTCTTTGTGACTGCGATTGTTAAACGATGCTTCCTCTACGCGAAAGTAGAGGTGGAGTTGCCAAGGGCCCTTCTCAGGGCCAACCAAACGGCCCTTCTCAGGGCCAATCCAACGGCCCTTCTCAGGGCCAATCCAACGGCCCTTTTCAGGGCCAACCCAAAGGCCCTTCTCAGGGCCAACCCAAAGGCCCTTCTCAGGGCCAAACAGAAGACGGTATCGAAGTTCTGGAAGATATTTCCATCACCTCGTTGTCTGAGTCGGAGCTGGGGCGAAAGCGCCTTTACTCAGGGGGTTCTGAAAACTCTGGCACGGAGACAGGGACGGGAGCGACCGCGGGGAGTAGAACCCGTCCAGTGGCCAAAAGGGGCAAGGCAACCACACTCAGGGGCGCCAGAGCAGCTCTGAGAGAGCGCGTGGAGAGAGACCGGGAGGAAGAGTTTGAGGCGGCACTCGACAAGAGAGTATTTAGGAAGGAGCAGGGTGTGGGGGGTCATATGGAGGAGACCCCCATCGAGATAGACAATATCGAGGAACGGGGGGCCGAGGAGCTCAGGGTGGCCTCTGAGGCCAACCTTAACTTAATCCTCGGCTTGACTGGGAAGTCAGTCAACCTCAAGGGCGGTTACGCTGCCAAAATCAGAAGGGCCGCCGGTTCCATTAGGGAGATGCTGGAGTCCCTAGTGGTCCGCACCGAGACGGACGAAGTCCGAAGGCTGAGGGCGGACAATTGTCGCCTCGCGCGGGAGCTGGAGTTGTGCCGTGAGGAGATACGCGCTTACAAACGGGAGTTCGAGGATAGCCGCAAAAAGGTGGCTGAATCCACGAGCAGAAAGGAGTCTGCCGACCTAATGCAGGATATAGCGATTATGGTCGGCAACATTGTGGACGACCGCATGGCGGCTCTTCAGCTCCCTGCTGCCCCTACTTGCGGCACCCCAATGGCTAGGGACAGCAGACCTCCTGCAGATCGGAGAGGGGAGGGTCCGGATGAGCTCCCAAATGAAATATTTGGGGCTCATCCTTGACGGAGGGTGGACCTTCGGTCCACACTTCGCTATGGTGGGACCGAAGGTCGTGAAGATGGCGAGTGCACTGGGCAGACTCCTCCCGAACCTCGGAGGACCCAGCGCCGCCTGCAGGCAGCTATATTCCGGAGTCTGCCGGAGTATGGCGACGTACGGTGCCCCGGTTTGGGCGGATCGCCTCACTGCGAAGAATAAGGCCGCACTGCGGTCGGCGCAGAAGATCATCGCGGTGAGGGTGATTCGGGGGTATCGTACGGTATCGTGGGCTGCAGCTACTGCTCTAGCTGGCGACCCCCCGTGGGAGCTCGTGGCGGAGGTCCTTGCCGAGACCTACTCATACGTCTCGGGTAGGAGGGCTCTCGGTGAGAACCTCACGTTGGACGGGATCCTACGGGTGCGCCGGATGGGGCAAGAAGCATTAATGCGGAGGTGGGGGGAGGACCTGGTGGAGCAGCCGTATGGCACACGCGTAACGGCTGCGTTGCGCCCGGTCCTTGAGCGGTGGATGCGCCGTAAGCGCAAACCCCTCACCTTCCGTCTGACGCAGGTTCTCACCGGGCACGGCTGCTTTGGTGAATACTTGTGTCGGACGGCCCAAAGGGAGCCGACGACTGAATGTCACGATTGTGGCGCGGCGGTGGACTCTGCCCAGCACACCCTCGAGGTGTGCCCGAGATGGGCGGCGCTACGTCGCGATCTGACGACAGTCCTCGGAGGGGTCTTGTCACTGTCGAGCGTTATCACCGCGATGCTCGGTGACGACGAGTCCTGGAAGGCGATGGTCTCCTTCTGCGAGACAGTAATGTCCCAGAAGGAGAACGACGAGCGGATGAGAGAGGGGGCCGCCGACGAGGCCTCCGTCCGCAGGCGACGAACGGGGGTGCGTAGGAGGCGCTACTTAATGCGTCTCCAGTAACGCCCCTGTGCCCATGTCGGGCCGGGATGGGAACCCGGTCCTGCTAGACATGGCGTCGTCGGGATTGTTCAGAGGTGAGCCGGACAGTCCCATGGAGGAGAAGTC
Organism: Melitaea cinxia; assembly: GCF_905220565.1. Lineage (NCBI taxonomy): Eukaryota > Metazoa > Arthropoda > Insecta > Lepidoptera > Nymphalidae > Melitaea > Melitaea cinxia. Next base: position 15,397,583 of record NC_059401.1, read on the forward strand.
TGGTCTTTTCGCCGAGGCCAGCCTGTCGCTGGAGGGATCCTGTTGCCTGCAGTTCCGGGACCCTCCAATTAAAGCGGCTGAAGGCTCCCGCAGGGGTTTTGGTTGGTAGTGCACCCCCAAGTGCTAAGCCGACATACGGTCTAGGAATGCCTACCCGGGCATCCTGGATATCACCCGTAAATGGGTTACCCTGCGATATCAAAAAAAAAAAAAAAAAAAAATTGCTTAACATTTTCAGACTATATTTAAACGAAATAGATTATATAAATAGAAGTCAAAAACTCAATGTATAGTTTGATGTTTTTCAAGCTCAAATGATATAAAAATTTAAGAATGAATTGTATAATCGCTTTTCACTCGTTACATGGAGTGGATATTGTCAAAACGTTATCTACGGACTCATAGTGGGTGAAATAATCTGATTTGTCCATTTGCCGGTCGTAGGACGTTAACAAACGGCTGCAGCTTCGATTAACAGAATTGCTTTTTGTACTTCCGTGATTATTGCTACGTTAATAGCTCGAGAAAAACTTACGCCGGTCTACTTGAGTTATTAAACGTTTATCTTTGTTAGATGGTAATCAAATTTTATATCATCATTGTTTTAAGGAAAACTGTCAGGCTTTTGTATGACTTCGTTAGTTTTCTCATCGTGTCCTAACCTTAACTATTAGATTCAGATGTGTAACGGTCATTTTTAAGTAGGGTTTGATTAATTTCTTTGTAATACATTGAAACAATTTTAAAGCAAAGATTACTTCATAAAATTTGGACTTAAGCAACGCATAGTTTTGTTGTCAAGTCATGTGGTCGATCATGGTAAAAACTATCAACTATATAACGGGTTGGTGACCGCAGGGCTGGCTTTGTCGCACTGAAGACGCTGCTTTGTGAAGTGTTTGAAATATTATCATCTTCACTGTCTATTATACTAAAAAATTAAATTAACTTTTAAAAAATATACAAATAACTTACAAAAATATGTTTGAAGCGAACGAAATACTGTCGATCGTCTGTTTCCAACCCGCATTCATAAACGTTTATAGTACTTATCGCGTCATCCCGTCGTGTCGCAAATCTGGATGCATTTGTAACTGGCCTCGGATTATCGGAGCACCCCGGGCAAAAACGAGATCCAACCGGTCATCGACATAAATTTGCCCCAATGATTCATGATCGTAGAAAGTTTTTTGCGTCGCATTAATTACGTTATGCCTATAGGGTATAGTTTAAACAGTTGGCTTAATAATAATAATAAATAACTTTATTGCATACAGTATCATATAACAATTACATAAGAATAAAGCTTAAAGGGAAAAAAAATTACATCACATGCAACGGGCGGCCATATCACTAGATAGTGATCTCTTCCAGACTACCCACTAATTTAATAAGTTGTTTTAATATTAGCACAGTCTTTTGTTTTCAATAATTCGAAAAACTATAGATTTTTTGTGATTAGTATAATATAGGTATGTTTTAACCGAGTTTCGAAAAGGAGGATCTTTAGAATACGATTTTATTCTGAAAATCCTCAGTTTTGATGAACCTTTTTTTAATCAAAAGCTGATGCTTGTCACGTGGTCATTGTCTTGTCATTTAATTTGATGGAGATGTAACGAGAATATTTTTAGCTACCGCTAATAATAGGTATTTGTTTGACTGTATCGACTACCTAAGTAGTATTAATTATATATTAAATACTAGCTTTTCCCTTCGACTTCGCTTGCATTGATTTTTTTTCGTAAAAAGTATCCTATGTTACTTCTCATCTCTTCAAGAATATGTGTACAAAGTTTCATGATGACTGAGTAGTTTTCGCGTGAAAGCGTAACAAACAAACTTACATTCACATTTATATTAGTAGGGATTAATACTTGTCGATGTAATTTAAGCTAGTTTTTTTTTCGTTTGCGAGCAAACACAATTATGTCATTGTCTAAAACCAATATGGCACCCGGTAATGGAATTTCTGAATGTACAAAATAGAAACACTCGTAAATATTAAATGACGTCGTTTAAATAAATATATTCGCTTAGAAATGTCTTTTTAGTCTTTTTCATTTATATATTATAAATAAATAAATAAACTAGCTGTGTCCGCGACTTCATCTACGTGAAATTAAAAAAAATAAGTATTGTTCATTTCGCAGAGTTACAAAATAAATAAAAAAAATCTAGCCTAGCCTAGTAGCCTTAGTTACTCCTTAATATATCAGCTATCTGTTAGTGAAAGTTCCGTCAAAATCGGTCCAGCCGTTTTAGAGATTAGGCGGAACAAACAGACAGACAGACAGACAAAAATTGTAAAAAAATGTTATTTTGGTATATGTACTGTATATACTCGTACATACATATAAATTTAGTTAAAAGCGGTTATTTTAATATTACAAACAGACGCTCTAACTTTATTTATTTGTATAGATAAAGAGAATGCCACAATAAATTCTTTATACGTAAAGAATTCAGTCCAGTGACATTGACCGTGGTTGCATCGAGAGTGTGGATCGATATATCCATTATCCACTGTCATGGGCAGAATATATCTGTTTGTACACTTCCTAACCGCTTTTCTATGCGCTGTCCTATACCCAAAGGTTGTCTGGCAGAAATCGCTCTTTTAGCGATAAGACCACCTTTGTACATCTTCTTCTAATTATACTACTTTTGTTTGTATCTTAATGGTGTGCAATAAAGAATATTATTATTATTATATATGCCCTTCGTTTAGTTCTTTTTCTTATATATCTTATTTTATAATATACACACATGGTCGTCTGTTCCTATAGTATGTATAGTAAGTATATAAATACAAATACTATACATAGTCATAGGTGGGAAGCTAACCTGCAACCCGCGAAGTAGAAATTAGGGCCACTATAAACTGCGCCAACGGGCTAGTCATCAGAGTTTTTGTGTTCAACCCACTGTTTAAATCTCGATTGAAATATGAACAATCAATCTTTCTAAATGCATTCTATTGTTTTAACCGATGTCAGTTTGCTGTTTTGTGAAACTCAAATACTTGATTCAACTTTACTACCATAAAAACACTTTAAATATTAAAATTCCCTTTGAAAAAATTATAGCTTTCTGAACTATCCTCAGTGTAACAGTTTCTCATTAGAAGTGTATATATAAATAAAAATTAAAATTCGCTGGAGCGTGCACCTAGTGCATTAATAAAACAATGATATTGTACGTTTCTACGTATTTTGATAAATTATTGTTTTTAGTGACTGATAAGTTCACTTAGGTTCTCACAAGGTGCATTTAACTTAGTTCTATACACACAGTTTTTAGACTACCCTTTCATGACTGCATGCTGACTGATGCATTTGTAGTGACTCTTATTTCATGAAAGGTAAGAAATGGGTTGTCTTTTTTTTCACGCACATCTGTCCCTAAAGTAAGCTTAACTTAATACTTGTGTTATAGGTAACAGCCGACTACATAATACTACATATATAAATACACATATATATTACACCCAGACTCTGGGTCAGAATCGAACCCACAACCCCCGGAGCAAAAAGCAGCCGCCAACGGGCTTGTCTTTGATTGCTCAGTGATCGATCCCGTTGCTTCGGTAGATTATGTTTTGTTGCCAGTTCATTTCTTTATGTAAATAAAAATGAGTGTTTTGTGTTGAGTGTTTTCACATAACTCGAAAATGGCTCGACCAATTCGACTAATTAATTTTATTGTATGTTCTTTAAGGCCCACGAAAGGTTTTAATACTAAATAAAAATCAATATTAACTATTGACAGAACGAAGTCAGTCTGGGCAGTTAGTACTCACTTAAAAAATGTATTAAAAAATAAAAATAAAAAATTTTGACACGAAACGACCAACCGTCTTACCAAGTCTCTCTTGGATCAATACTAAGCAATTGTTAAGTTGCCTATCTTCATATAATATCAGACGCATGATCCAAGAACAGCTGTAGGCAACGAACCGAGGGCTATTTAAAACGCACACAAGTCTTTTCTCGCCTCGAGTGCAAATAGCCTGGCGGTCTAATTTCAAAATGCTTTGCTCCTAGATGAGCTATTTCAGATATCAAACTTGTGGCTAACGTTTTCATTGGCATCTTTCATAAAATCACACCGGCCTGATTTTAATTTCCATTTCCTATTTTGTCATGTACAAATTTATTTAGACTATTTAAATTTTGTCAAATATATTTAAGACAAGGAAACGTAATCAATGTAAACACTAATTTTTATTATTTTTGAAGTTTATACAATTGGAATTTATTTGAGAAATCTATACAAATAAATAAAACTGGAGTGTCTGTTTGTAATATTAAAATAACTGCTTTTTACTAAATACATATGTATATATACGTTACATATACCAAAAAAAAAAAACGTTTTTTTATAATTTTTGTCTATCGGTCTGTCTGTTTGTTCCAGCTAATCTTTGAAAGGGCTAGACCGATTCTGACTGAACTTTCACTGGCAGGTAGCTAAAGTAATAAGGAGTAACTTAGGCTACCTTTATGTTAGATTTTTTTGCTTTATAACTCTGCTTACTGAACAATACCTATTTTGTCAAATTCCACGCGGACGAAGTTGCGGGCACAGCTAGTTGTGGTATATTATCTCTATATTCCAGCGGATATCTGTCAATGAAACAACATAATAAGCCCTTATAATCTCTTGACTGCAGTTCACCAAAATAGTGGCGCTGTCATATCATCGTTCATACATTCGTTTGACACTAGCCCGAAAAAAATACAAAGTTTCATATTTCTATTATTAAAACAATCGAACGAACTTCTATAAAATTTTCAATTCCTAATTCACGCCCTTTAAGGGTAGTATTTCCGAAAACACACATGTATTTATTTATTTCTGATGAGAAATCCTTAAAACAAAGTTTTATACCATAAACACCAAAACTGTCAAATTGCTTTACAAATTTTCATCCTTTATTTATCCTGTAACGGTATCCCTGTAGTCCTTTATTTTTTCCCACAAATGCATGAAACACGTACTCGAATTTAATAAGTAGACCAAAAATAAATTTTATAAATTAATACATTTTTATTTTTTCTCAGTACAAAAATTACGGACTTTCCGTAGAAAATTTTAACGCCTATTTTACCATTTTAAGGGTAGAATCTCCACAAATACTGAATTAAATATTTACTCATTTTAAATAACTAAAATCAGTGAACGTCCTATTTTTTTAATATTGTCCCTAAAATTAAATATGAAATGTGAGTTTGAATAACTAATGTATAGCTAGCTAGTTATAATTTAAACTTTTTCAACTAAAAAAATAACAACATAATTTACCAAATATACAATTGAAGATAGCGATTGATATAAAAATGCCAAAATTGTACATTCCAGCACACAGTACAAGGAGGCAATTTCGAATTACCTTCGCTTCACTTGCAACCCCTCTATTCTCTAGACTTTTGACACGAGGCATTTGCGTTGTCATTTTCCTTGTCGCGCCATTTTTATTATTTTCTTTTCTTATTCAGTGAGATTTAGTGGCCACGTGAGGTGATTTTTATTTAAAGTTATTTGCTTAGACTTATTTTTCAGTATTTTAGGAAATTTCAGAACTATAGAAGATAAAAGCAAAATGAGTTATGACAAATTAGGCATTAGTGAAATTAATTATGGTCGTGTTCAATTTTCAGTGAAGCGGGAGCTATCTGTAAAAATTAAAATATATTTTTTTATTTTATTAAAATAGTTATTAAATAGATATAAATTTCTTCGTATACATTCTTAGGAACATTTTAATGTATTACTAAGCTCAAATAATTGTGTTGTTTTTTCCACTAATATTAACAATTAACTTTATTTTGTTTCAGGTATGCTGTTCTCTTAATTATAAAGAAAATCGATGATTTGCCAGCCAGATTTTGTTAAGTATGAAAGAATTTAATTGACTCATTTAGGGACAAACCATTAATTTTCAAGCTTACATCAAATTTTTAAATGCTTTTGAATATAACAAAAACATCGTGTGGCATAGCATGAAAACATGGTGTATATAAGCAAAAAACGTGAAATGTTGTTCTTGTGTGATCCATCTTTATTTGAAGTCATTGCAGATAGCTAATGGCACAAATTGATTGATAACATCGTTGTTATGGTTCAATAGGTACGTATGAGGCAGGTAAATCACTTCAAAGAATAGGAAAATACGATATTTTAAGTATAGGCAAACAGTAGGAAAGTTTCGAAAACTGAATTCGGTTGGAAAAAGAAAATTAGTTAAAATTGCTTATAAGTCTTTCAAACAAAAATTGAAAATTCATGAAGAATTCGACGATAAATAAAAGAAATAATAATTATTATTTTTTACAAATTTGTACTAACTTAATACTCTCACAAATTGATAGACTATAACTAATATGATATAAAGACTAGTTATACCCTTGCAAATAATTTGCACTAAATAAGTATAATAAATATCACTTTATAAAATTACAATAAAGTACACGTAGTATACGTGAGTTGATTTGAAATTGAACAAAAAATTTACCGATCGTCAATCATGTTGACATTGTTTAAAAATAAAGCGGTCATGTATATAATTTTAATAATTAATTAATTTACAAAATCAAAACCAATAATATACTTATTTTTTTGTTGCGTATGCCGTTAAAGCAAGCAATTACCTATAAAATGATATATAATTTATGTGAAGTTAGTGTGAGGTTTTTTCTAAAAAGAAAGGCAAACATCTTAACTTTAACGTACAAGTCGTCGAAATTCGACCATAATTAAAAATTGAAATTAAAAAAATAATAATGAAAATAAAGAACCTTTTTAAAAAAATTAATATGACTACAGACTTTGACAATACGCAAAAGAGTATTATATGCGTGTTGTGTCATATAGATGGTAGTGTGTGTAATAGTTTTTTACTGATTTAATATATTTTTATGCTTAATTTAAAAAAAAAAATATTGCTCTCCTTTTCTACATAAACTATAAGTGTACGAAATTTCATACTCCTCCGTCCGCAAAATTTTAGTAAAAAGGGGTACAAAGTCTTTGCTTCGCGTATTAGTATATAGATGATCTTATGAAGTGAAATGAAAAGAAAAACAATATCAGCCTATCGATGACACTCCAAACCAAACCCAATCTTTCTTCCTACATGGAGAAAGAAACCTATGCCCAGAAGTGGGATGTCACAGGCTGTATTGTGAATCGTGATCGTACAGATTACAATATATTTATAAAAAAAGAATAAATAATAAATTCACACATAGCTAAAAATGTTTTTTATCGTGACATAACCCCACAAAGTATTGTAATCACTCAATTTGGCGTTTAAAAAAGCTCTCCATTAATGGCCCGCCTAAACCCCTGAACGTCCCCCATAATCCCGCGGACCGGGATTGAGGAGTCAATTAAACTCATCCCGGGACACGTGACGCTATGGGAACTGACAGCGGACGGCTTATAAAAATATTTGTCTGTTTAGTTCCGTATATTGTTTATTTAGATCGCTTTCGGTAAATTCTCGAGTTTTTTACTGTGGAAAAGTTGTAATTTTGTAAAATGTATTGTTCGGAAATTTTCCACAGTGTGTAATGAGTATTTTTTTTATCTTAGTTGTGCTTTGAGTAAGTCAGTTCAGATTATTGCAGTCCACTGCTGGACATAGGCCTCCCCAAATTCGCACGAAAAGAAAGTTAACGAATGTGACAATCACATTTAAAAATAAATTATACAACTAGGTGGGAACCTGCATTGCCTACATACATAATAGTGATATCTAAATCAATAAAAATAAATATTTGCGAATACTAAAACCAATTTAACATTAAAAAGAATTTCGACAAAAGTAATTTGCTCCAAAGAACACGAATTTCAACTTTGCTAATAACAGTAAACATACAATTAGTTGCAATTTGTATGAAAAGCGCAGAAAATGTGTCAGTTATGACTTTAATACAGCTTGAATGTCTGTCACCATTTTGCGGGATCACGCAGAGTTGGCATAACTCTTATCGTTTCCTTTTATATGACACGTCATGTTAATGAAACATTTGTACCGAAAAACAAATAGAACCACGCAATTTAAGGGCACAAAAACTTGAACCTAGATATAATTTAAAACTGACAGTATTTTTTAATTAAAAAAAATTATATTGAGAAATATCACTGAAGTCTTATTATCAAAAGGTCAAACGGTAGAGTCTTAGAAGTAAAACTCTTAGAAATTTAGTGAATAAAATTAATGTAAATAGGTTACCTACTTTATCGTCACTAAAAATAGAAGACCCAAAAATTTGATGCAGAGTGATTTCAATTACAGGACTTTTCGGGGTTTAGCTTACAATTTTTATTTATAACTTACGGACATTTACTTATACCATATGTTTAGTGTGATAGCGTCTTCGCCAATAGCTACTAACCAAAAAAAGTTTATTCCCATGAGTCAAATACTATCTTATTACAGGGGCGGTTGCGTCTTGCACCCAGTACTCACCCTTCCTTAATACCACGACAATTTCATTCCTCTATGAAACAAAAACACATTCAAATCTGAACTTTAATTTGAAAGACATAAGAGTGTTGCTTAATTTTGGTAATTGTATTATTAAAGTTGGAGATATAAAAATCTGTTACAAGTGTTTGAAATGACGTAGCAGTAGATTATAGAGGTCACGTCCCTAGGGCTAAGGGATCATATTAAACGGACGAATGGGCAGGTAAATATTGTAATGAAAACAAATTTAACTTACTTTAATGCGTCATTGATGCCCTATTTGGGGGAAATTGGGGACAGAGCGCATCTGGCTTAGTTTTTTTTTTATTAAGGGTTTATAGCCAGTACTTTGTTTTTTTTTTTCAACAAATATAGAATAGGATGCACATCTTGTGCGAATAAAGTATTATAACAAAATGAAATATATCAAAATAACTTTGGAAACTTAAATTAAAAAAAAAATTAATTTACTGTATTTAAGACTTAGTACTTATTACATTTAGACATACCTACATGTATTATAATACATTTTTTATATCTATAATACACTTTAAACGTAATCTATATTAATTGTTTTAGATATAATTTTTAACGCTAATATGTTTACGTGAATAAAAACTAAAACACACAATATGTATTTTTTTTTGGTATAGCTTTCACAGCTTAGCCCACTCCGTTAAAAATGTAAAGTATTAATTTTTTAATGTTTCGTGTCTATAACAACACAATATTAATTAACTTACTACTATAATATTTTAAAAAATCCCTGTTTAATATTAGGCCATTATAATCGGTTTTATTAAATAAAAAAACGAATAGGCTTTAGACCACATGACTGAAGTAAAACTTCTTTAGCAATAGGCCTGCACCGAGCCTTAATATACGGAACACCAGCCAGGCTATGAGATAATGAGAGAATAAAAATGTATGCTCGCACCTCTCTATCTTGCTGCACTCCCGTCGCGCAATTACACTTTTCGGAACACTGTCGTCACGCATTTGCAAGCTGGTGAGCTTACTCCAAGTCAAGCGTGCGTAAAGATGTTTACTTCATTAATCTAACACACATCTTTGGTAATACATCCAATTGAAATACATATAATACACAACAAAACAATCATACTGAATCTTATACAATCCACACAAATTCAATATAAATCCTACTTCGCATACAATGAATAAAAGAAATCACTAACTAAGCGGACTAAATGAAAAGAAAAAAATGCAAACTTACTCCTTTACAAAATGCAATGATATTTTGTGCTCATTAAAATGCTTTCTGTGCGAATACGTGTACTTTGTTATGTCACTCTCTGGTTATCGCGTGTCGATATAGAAGCAATCGCTAATTTCATTGAATGCCGGTTCATATATTCCGCTCTTAAATGGAAGTTACTAGTATCGATATTTTCTGGATTTATTTACACACTTGTCTTTTTTTTTCTTTATATTGTCTGTGTTCAGATTTGTTTTGAATGTCACTGTATGAAAAAATTTAAACCACAGGAGAAAATAATCAGTTACTCTATAGAAAATACACGTGCTTTATAGAAAAGTGATCGTGACTACGTGTTAACGTAGTGGTCATTATGACTGGCTATAGTAGCGATATAGATATAAAATATAGTAACAATAAACATAAATTAGCGATTAGCAGTTCGATACTAAATAACAATTATTTACACAATTAATACAGACATTTGCCGTAATCTGATCTTTTGTTTATGTGTGTGTGTGTGTGCTTTTATAACCCTGATTGAGTCCACACACTGTGTGGCTACGGCTGTGTAGAATATAGTCACCCCCTCGCTTCCCATGGGTATCGTAGGAGGCGACTAAGGGACAACACAGTTCCACTACCACCTTAGAACTTAAAAAGCCAACCGACGGCGGGATAACCATCCAACTGCTGGCTTTGAAATACACAGGCCGAAGATGTCGCCGACGCCGCAGCGTCTTCGATGCGACAAAGCCAGCCCCGCGGTCACCAACCCGCCTGCTCAGCGTGGTGACTATGGGCAGAACACATGAGTTCACGTTATTTTTGGCCGAAATGATGATGATGGTGATGATGAGTCCGCATACATACATATACATACTTACATAAGAGAATTCAGTATTTCTTGAGAAGTTAAAAAAAAATAGTAATTCGTTTACATAGTTTTGTTAACAAAAGATACAAAAGCAATCCTTTATAACAATCTTTATTTTTTACAGTAGTGATAACGTATCGAGTTCACTCTGATCAAAGACTTCGAAAATGAGCCCAGAAAGGAACCGATAAAGGCATGCAAATGAGGCATCAAATGAGAGCTTCCAAAGGTCCCTCTAATTAATAGAGAAAATTGTTTGTCCGAGTTTACCAGCTTCCTCTAATTACACCGCCCTACTGAAATCTTTGCGAAATCACTTGATTTCTTTTTTCTTTTTTTTAATGAAATGTCTGAGGTTCGTCATAAAGTTTTATTTAATTATTTTTTTCAGTGAATGTAAAAAAAATTAAAATCGGAAGTAATTATCTATACAAATAAATAAAATTGGAGTGTCTGTTTGTAATATTAAAATAACCGCTTTTTACTAAATGCATATGGATATGGATATACACGGTACATATACCAAAATAACATTTTTTTTTAACTTCTGTCTGTTTGTCTGTCTGTTTGTTCCGGCTAATCTCTGAAATGCCTGGGCCGATTTTGGCGGGACTTTTACTGGCAGATAGCTGATGTAATAAGGAGTACCTTAGGCTACTTTACTTTCCATTTTTTTTCAATTCCACGTGGACGAATTCGCGGGCACAGCTAGTTAAACATAATAAACATTAATATTTCGTTTTAAATGATTGAGGTATTAAAATATACATTTTCGTTGTTAAGTATCTGAATAATTTAAATTTTAATAAAGTGATTCAAGCGTTTTAGACAAAAATGTAATTAAACATACGTTGATATTTACCACAGAAAGCCGTGATAAAATTTAATTAAATGTAAGCTAAACTGGAAGTTAACAAATAGTTGTTTATTTTTAATTAAACTACAACTAACTCATTAGTAAAGGTTTAAATTGTTAAATGATATAATTATAAATTTAATTTGCTTAGTCACGATTTCTCCTACATGGAGAAAGAGCCTATGCCCAACTGCGAGGTGCTACGAACTAAATCAATCAATCAGTGAAATACAAAATAAAATTGACATATATACATGACACTTAAGTAAAGCCCGTTGGCGCAGTTTGTTTGCTGCAGTTGGCTGTTTTTTGCTTCGAGGGTTGTGGGTTCGATTCCCACCCCGAATCTAGGTGTAATATAAATATTTGTTTCTGTATTTATATATGTATTATTTATAAGTTTATCGAAAATAAATATGTAGCCATACCAGTCGGCTGTTACCTATAACACAAACATTAAGTTGCTTACTTTAGTAACAGACGACCGTATATTGTGTAGATATTTATTATTAATTATTATTTATTATTATTATTAAAAAAAATAAACTAACTATTCAAAGTTTTTATCTAAAATTTATGTTCTAAACAAATGAAATACAAATCACGAAACAGCATTTTTAAATCGCCCGTCGTTTCTGGAAAACGGCAGTACATTTTCCGCGGAGCTGATTCCGGCCTACCAGGCGCTCATCGCGACGAGGAGGTATGTAGGGGTATGGGAGATGCAATAGATATACTCCATCTGAAGTTCAGGTCAGTTCAGTATCGCGCGGAACGCGGCGGGTGACGCACGTGTACTCCGTTATTCTATAATCTATCGTGTGTACGGTTCCGTGCAGTGCAGGGTTCATATTTTATTTTAAGTGCTTTTGAATGCATGCGTATATGAGGTTCGTGAGTTTTAACTGTATTTCAATTAATTATTACCAACTTATTTAAGTTTATGTATATTTCCATACATTTATAAATATACGATTAGAGAAACTAAATCAAAATATAGTAAGAAATGTTATAAATTAATATTATTAGTAAATCACTTGTGATTATTATATATCAAAGACGACGTGCTGTATTTCAATCACATAATTTTTTTGGTAAGTCTTACTATGAAACGTGCAAACTACGAAATAAGCATAGCAATATATTTATTTCAAAACGACTTTCAAAATATGAACAAACTAAACTATTCCAATTTTAAAAATAAATCTAAATATAAAAAAAAACTATAATATCACAAACACTAAATAGGAAATGCTTAAATTTTATCCATATTTTTATTTAAAAAGCTATGAGTAGGACCTATTTCTCATTCGTTTTGCATTGAACACGCCAGCCGAAGAAATCCTTTAATTTCAAAGACGGACTTGATATCAAAATTTGGTCATAAATTTAAATTTTTAAAAGCGACTTGACTTCCTTTTTTAATTTCTTCCAGTAATGCGTCTTACAAAGATTATTTAGTAATATGCAAAAAGTTAATAGACTAAAATAGTTTAACATGTTCATAATAAATATAAACAAATAATAATAAGCAAAATATATGTAAATCTTACAGTCTTAATCTCAAGTCAGACGGTGCTTACGTGAAAGCTTTACTCGCTGCCTTAAGCGACACCTTTCACACAAAAACTTAGCTCCTTTAAACTTTTCTTCTTTTTCTTTTATACTTCGTCGTAAGTGTAATACTTAGGAAAGCGAACTATTATATTAATAAAGTTATCAAACTTATTTTTAATTAAATTTTTACAAACATATTACTAAGTAGTTGTACTAATTTGTACATCAATATTAGTACACTTTTTAATATACATTAAATTCAACCATTAAAACGGTTTTATTAATCCGTACGTAAGTTGAAACGTGTTGCGATTTAATCTTGTTCTAGACATAAGGTTTTATAAAATTACTTTCAAGCAATATCGTAATCTGTTTCTCAGTTAAACTCATAAAAAATAATGAGAATAATATAAGACATTCTAACAAGTTCTTCTCACATATTTCAGTTAATATATACTAATAAAATAATTGAAAAGTAATTATTTTAATACATATTTTTTACACAAAATAATAAAATTGAATAAATAAAAAGCTTAAATTGTATTTTATTTAAAACTAGCTGGGTCTGTAACTTCTTCCACGTGGAATTAAAAAAGTACTATTCAGTTCGCAGAGTTACAAAATAAATAAATTTCTACAATAAAAGTAGCCTTAGTTACTCCTTATTACATCAGCTATCTGCCAGTGAAAGTCCCGTCAAAATCGATCCAGCTGTTTCAGAGATTAGCCGGAACAAACAGACAAAAATTGTAAAAAATGTTATTTTGATATATGTACCGTGTATATATATACATCTATATGCATTTAGTAAAAAGCGGTTATTTTTATACTACAAAAAAAAACACTCCAATTTTATTTATTTGCATAGATTTAATTAATTGGCAGATAGAAGATAAATGTTGAAAATGTACGAGATACGCTTTTCGTAATAAGCTTCGAAAAAATATTTATAAGAACAACTTTAGCAACGAGAACCATTGTGAGAGTTACAAACAAAAATATTAGTCAAACGTTACAGGATAAACTAATCTATATGTTCTTATACTTGCTTATATACTTAATGTAACAGTCTATTATTTCATCTTCAAAAATGTATATGTTGTAAACTGTGGCTTTATTGAGAATTATCGTAGTGAATCTTAAGTGACTTTCTTTTCTTTTTAACTGAGGTAGGGCACAGCAGGAATTTCTTGCTCAAAATATGGAGCAGCCCGACTGGAGAAGTACCTCGACCTTACAGAAGATCACAGCTAAATAATACTGCAGCTAAATAATCAAGCAGTATTGTGTTCCTGTTGATGAGTAAGGTGACCAGAGCTCCTGGGGAGGATTGGGGATTGGGTCGGCAACGCGCTTGCGATGCTTCTGGTGTTGCAGGTGTCTATAAGCTACGATAATCCCTTACCATCAGGTGAGCCGTACGCTTGTTTGCCGAACTAGTGATATATAAAAAAAAAGTGACCTAAGCTTATCTGGATAATGCCTTTTTATTGTAATAAAAGGGTGTTCGATTGAAACCACAGTAATGTAACCCGGTCTAATGGATTCATTCCTATCTGTTAGCTTTATTTAAAAATAAAAAATCAACTATCTTGTAGTTTACCTGTGTATGTAGTAGCTATAAATGTCTACTAATACTATAAAAAAATGACCTTGAAATCATAAAACATGCATAGTTTCATAATTATGAAATACAAAATTGAAATTATAAATTTTACACAAAGCATTATATAGCCACGATTCCGAGAGTATTACTTGATTAAGTAAATCTTGTCTAAAATATATAACTCATTATAATAAAACAACTTTTTCGGATTTCGTCGCGGCTTATTAGGTTTCTTAGATACGCGACGAGTCATAACGTGACCATGGTTGCTGTAAAGTATCCGCAACGAAATTCACGTAATCAGTAGAAAATCTAATATATAAAATTCTCGTGTCGCGGTGTTTGTAGTTAAACGAAACGAAACAGCTCGACCGATTCTCATGAAATCTTGTGTGCATATTGGGTAGATCTGAGAATCGAACAACATCTATTTTTCATACCCCTAAGTTATAAGGTGGCGGGATTAAGAGGGTTAATAAAATATTATGAAATTTTGTGTGCATTTCGGGTAGGTCTGAGAATCGGCCAACATCTTTTTTTCATTCCCCTAAGTTATAGGGGGGGGGGGGGGGTAGTAAGTTAATAAAATATATGATAAAACAACGTTTGCGGGGTCAGCTAGTAATATATATAACACAGTTTTAAGCCACGTTGTCTGTGTCTTATCAAGCAATGCTGCACTTTCATTAAATAGTAACGTGCTAACAAACAATTTATTCATATTCATTCAAAATCTTTTGTAGTGATAAGAAAAAAAAATGCTAAAAACAGTCCATACATACTTAAAAATAAAATAGTGAGATAGTAAAGAGAATTATTAATTTATAAAAAAAAATCTAAGCAAACATAATTATATACTACATTTTCAAATACTTATTCTTCAGGATTTGATAAAAATTAATTTCCAAAAGAGCGTTAATTTCATTATTTCTCTAAACAGCAGTGCTGTATATCTTTCGTAATATGTATTGTTATATTAAATTTTATGTAAGCGCCTTAGTGTCGTATCGTTATGATTTAACATCCAAGCTCTCTACTAAATTCCTAGACAATTTTCTGTGTCTAGCTTTTATATAAGTAGAAAATAATGGCTTCGTGCTATAAAAAATGTCAGAAAATTGTGGTCGAGCTAAATGAGGAAGTTAAGCCTCGGCGTAAATGTGATAGTAGAAAATAATATATAAAACGTTAAAATGTTTCAAAGTCTATATAATACAACCTCATCAAATGTCCATCTAAATGTTATATACTTTTCAGTAATACTAACGTCAAATTGATATTGAAAAATAAAAATATTATAATAAAGTAAAAATTACTATATCTGTTTGTGTACTAAACGTTCGTGTTTTCTAAGATATTCGAAATAATATTGTCATATAACAGTGTGCATCGAAACGTATGTAACCTAAAGGGAATTATACAGAAATTATAAAGAAAATGAGCATATAATATAGATATACTAAAACCATGCGGTTTATTTTGAGTTCATTTTTGACTAAAAATTTCCTTTAATCTATCACACGTTCAATTATAATCAAGAAAATCTGCTTCAGATGCTCCCACACAGAACCAATTACGTTTTATAAGTCTATATGTGGAGATAAGATTGAATTCATTTTCCATGACATCGTTTTTTTAAATGTACCGAATTTTTCCGATCATACTTTACACGCGATCCGGCTCAAACATTTTTATTAGAAATTTTTCTTCGATAGAGTTATTAGCTCTAAAAAATTCAACAGTTTCTAAATAAAATTTGAATTGAATGCACGCTATAATTGTCTTTAGTTTTGTGTGTTATTTAGGTATAGTTTTAAATTTTGTACAAATGTCGGCGATAAATTGTAACGTTACACGAAAAGTTTTATTACAATCTTATGTTGTACATTAAAATGATACATTTACCAAGACTGTAATTATTCAATAAATAAATATATAATTGCAATTGTCATTTATAAATGTATATCATGTATACATACCATAAAGCGAGAGTTTTGTTGACTGACTTAGGACCCGTAGAAATAGCTTATTGGTCGAGCCATTTTCGAGTTATTCGCTTAGAAACAGTCATTTTAATTTATATTTTTTTTATAAAAAAAAAAAACGTTTAATTCATTACATTTTACCGAAGCTACGAGCTGTGATAATTAGTTACACAGCAACAGCTACATTTACGATGTTTATATCAGAGATGACTTCCTAACATCGTTCCGCTATCGTACTAAAACATACGCCAATGAAATTTATAATCCATAAACCGGGAGCTAAAACGTTGTTTTATAAAGAGTCATAACCATAAAACCACACTGGACCTACGGTGGTCTTGTTGTGTATATTTTAGCTCAGATTGAAATTTGAACATGTTGCTTACAAGCTATTTTTATATTCTTGATAATGGATATGGAGCTCTGATTTTGTTACTTTTAATTTTTTTAGTCCAATTTAATTTGTAATTATTGTATCAGCAATAAGCGAGAATAGATTGGTTTGAAACACAAAAGTTATACTCATTTTTATGACACACTTTTAAATTTTGAGATTTATTATGCTCAGGATCTTTATCAAGAAGATTCAACAAAAGTTGTTTTTATTTGTAATCTCTTCTTTTATAAATTCCGTTAAAACTCATCTCTACAAAGACTAATATCAAAATAATTAAAAGAAAGCTGTCACAAAATAAATTAAATTAAACTAAATACCTCTTTACGTCATCAAGGAGATGTATCTTAACTAACACTCATGTACGCAAACATCCCTTTACTCCTACGCTCTTAAGAAAATTGACGGAACGAGTCGAGCATTTCATAGCGACGTCGAAATAATTGAATTTATAAAGTAAAGGAAAAACAAAAAGTAGAAAACAGTAAAAATGATTGGAGCGTAAGCCTCTACGCAAAATTTTCCGCTATATTTTGATTAAGAACCGAGACGAAAATTCTTAAGAATCTTGAAATAAACTTGACTTTTCGAACTCTTTTCAACGTAAAGCTGCTGTCCGTATAATACTTCTTATTACTGTTTTTTTTTTTTTTTTTTGTTTACTGTAAAAGGCACAAAATTTCCTAAGAGAGTAAGGACATGGAATAAGTGTTGCCTACTTAAAACTTTAGTATTTACAACTATAATTATCTTTCTTCTACTCACAGGATCAACGACTACTACTTAACTTTTAACTTTTTTTGTCACTCACTAAAAGAGAGGTACAGTTAAATAAGTTCTACTGTACTATAGTAGGCTTTCTATATCTAGCCATAGCGAAAACTCTTCCATATTTAAATATTTAGCTACACCAGTTCCGGTATAACAAAAATACATAATATATACCTGTTTGAACACATGCTAATTAATCTCCGAAACAGTATGTGTGTGTAGGAAGAAATACGATTTTATATTATTGCAGACGTCTATTTTTGTTAGAAGATAATACTTTATAAGCTGACTGTCAACTTGTGTAACAACAACGAACATTATGACAACGATTGTTCAATAAAATAACTTTGGAACGCTAATTCCTTATGAAGATTTTTGAATGAAAACATGAAGGAACCATAACAAGGTTTTCTCACTTGAAACTGCCGTAAAGAATATTTCTTTTAAGTTACATTACTTATTTTAAGTGGTATTCTATGGCTGACCTAAATCCAAAAATATAGTCTGTTAACTGTCCACTTCTGGGCAAAGGTAGCCTACACATGGGGAATCAGAGATTAATCAGCCATCATTACTAAGAGGTAACACAGTTCCACTACCACCTTGGAACTTAAAAAGCCAGCCGATGACGAAATATCCATCCAACTGCTGGCTTTCAAATACACAGGCCGAAAATATGTATGTCCACCTGTGGACTGTGATAGGCTAACGTGAGTGAGCCATCATTTCCCATTGCAGTTTGGTTGCATGGATTGTGTTAGTTGTACCATGAGTCGCCAATAGAGTAGGCACAAACAACAACCTATAAAACGTTATTAAATGTTTATGACAACAACCTTAACCTACTTACGTGCTCACCGAGACACGATGACCCACACGGAGGTTGCAAATGTTTACGTCACTTTAATGTTATTATAGAACAAGCGTGATGTGAGCTACTATATAAAAAAATGTCCAGATTCATTTAGACCTCGTTAAGACCTGACGCATTTTTGCTCGTTAGAATTTGTCAATCAACGTCCTGATCGGTTTTGCAAATTAATAATTCAATTAAAATCCAAACAAGTCGGTTTTCATTTGTTAAGGTCTCATTTAAATTCCTCTGACCCGGCTAACAAGTGGGTCGAACGGATTTGTCCTTTCGACCACTACAATTAATTTCCGGTATTCCGAAATGTCTTATTTCGTGCGTCGTCTTGAGAATTTATGATAATCTATTAAAGTTTATCTAGGTACTTTATTAAAGGTTTAAATTATTAGAGTACAAAGCTACACGCAATTTCATTTAAAAAAAGAATATAATCATTTATTTCTTATTCGTATATCGAGCCGAGTGCTTGAATAATAATTTTTTAACTAAAAACGCACCATCAATTGTATATTTGAATAAAATAGTCTGTGTTCCTTTGGGGACACTGAAATTGATTGTTAAAAAAATGTTTATATTTCTTCAAATTAAGTATAAAAATAAATATGTAAAACAGAAGTATAGTTTCAAAACAGGTACAGCGATGGTATACAAATACATATTAAAAAGCAAATATAAACACAATAAGTTACCAAAACAACAGTGAAAAATTATATTATATTCAAGATGTTCTAACGGTTGTTTAAATAATTTTAAATACCCCAAGTCTCCGCGACCGAAATCTACAAACTAAACTGCAACAGCCAACAAATTGTTTGAAAGTTTTTAATTTATTCAGTACTTAGCAAGACATGCTCCCGTTTAATTATTACTGAGTCGCCGAGTGACGACAATAAAAGCACAAAGCGAAGCGAGCCCATAAATTTTTAACGTCTTCACAAAACAGCGTTCATTTACTCCCTTTGAGACTACATTATGAGTGTAATCCCGGAATGGAATAATCCCATCCCATAATGGACTTCCGTATTAATGAAAATTTTAATTTATTACATGATAAAAGTTGAAATCAATTTGCTACGTGGTCGGACTTCGCTTATTCTCCGTGAAGCAATCAAACGATTCAACAAAATCGAAAAAAAATTATTCGATTTTGATTTATTGATAATAACGTCGTTTTATGATCAGAATAATTGTAATATCTTTTAAAATATAGCGATTTTTGATACCTTCAAAATATTTATATATGAGTTAACAACCAAACTGTGATTTTTTTTTCGAATTGTGTACTGCTGTTAGCCCTATCGGCCTTGACAGCATCACTGGGTGAGGTGGCCGAGTACTGAGAACCAGCCGTGAAAGAAAGCCAAACTGCACTGTTAAATATATATTAAATTTTACCCGAAAATTTAGTCCATGTAGAATAAGCATTTGGAATACTAAAATCAATTTTTTTTCTTTATTATATCAATTCGAGAAATAATTTATCTAATACGTTATGTTGTTATCAAAAGTATAAATGCGAAACATAATATCGATAGCTTGATAAATAACCGTTTCCTCAAATAAATCTAAGATACAAATTAATAGGTTAAGTCCAAAATATAACTTATATATCGACACAAGAATAAAAAAAAACACAAATTATATTTTACCGTACAAGCTTATAAATGTAGCAAACTTACTAATTGTATATTTATAACATTAAATACGGGTCATATAAATTGAGTAGTGAAGCATAAATAAGACCAATTATTTCCAACGTCGTTAGTTCATCGTCACCTTTATATTTGAAATGTAATTTAATTCAGAGAAAGCTAAAAATAGCTAGGAGATATAATGATCATTTTATGACAATTGTTCGAGTTGTCGAGGACAGTAGGCCTTTATAACGCAGAGTGAATCATCTTCAATCATAGCAATTACGTTCGTCTCAAACTATTCTTGGTCTTAATATCTGAAACGTTGAGGGATGTAGGTTTATAGATACTGTGAATTTTCATAATTGCGTCCATACATCTTTACTGTATGGAACAGTACTATTTTCTACATCAAGCATTTATTTACATATGTTTGCCTACTGCTTTCTAAGGTTTACGTGAATTTCACTCAGTATATTGAAACAACTTTTTCGGATTTCCTACTGTGACCATGGTTGCTGTAAAGTATCCGAATCCTCGATCAAATCCGAAAAAGTTGTATCATTATTTTTTACCCAGTTAATTTTTTTTACAAAATGTTGTGCCTCTATAAACTAATTTAAACACAATCTTCATCTTAACTAATAAAAACAGATAAAATTTATGATGATAAACTAAACAGTAACATTAAAAATATGCACGGAGTTGTATGCTTCTTACTAAGTAGTACTGTTATGCTAAGACCTCAAGATCTTCATCATCAAAAGATGAAGATGATGACGTAATCAATTTAGTTGTGAATTGTACATTTCTAAACTTACAAAAGACAAGTAAATAATTAGTATGACATAAAAGAGTCATATTCAAAAGGCAGTGTTACTTAAAACAGCTCGTAATGTAGATGGTTTCTCAACTTGGAGTCTTAACCACCGGCGGCTTGTGACTTAACCTGCCACCGGAAGAGTAATATTTTTGCTTTTTTTTAATGAAATTGAATAACAAAATAACAAAACAATAACGTTGATGAAAACTCCCATAAAGGACTTCACTCGTACTAATTTTCTAAAACCAGTAAGATTTGAAGGTAGCCGCGTGCGAAGGCTATTAAAATTTAAACCTATAATTTCATGTTGAGTACCTACAATTTGATTCGCACATGCTAAAGTTGTAAACTTAATTACTCAATCAAAGCCAGTATATTTGCAATAACTTGTCAAATAAATCAGGAAATCGCTCTGTCGTTAATTTCATTGTACCGTTTTATTGAGTCATCAAATAATACTCGGACTCGAATCCGATTATTACTTTAATTACTATTTGTTTTAGTACAAAGTAATAAAACAACGATATAAATAAAAATTTAATTAATAATAATTTGCATACTAAAATGAAATGAAATGAAAATATTTCGTCAAAAGGTAATAAATGCACTCTTAACAAACGTCATAAATTTATAGTCTCAACGAAGGTAACGAAAATAAAACCAAAAACGTCAATCTAATAAATAATTGCTACATCTTTACATTAGGTACATTACAAATTTAGTTAATGTGCCCAGGGTTATCTAGCAACCTTAATTTAGGCACAATATTTTATCTCGGAAATAACTTAATTTTTGAATAACGATTCTGTCCCTAAACAGTCGTTGTTTGTCATCTGACCTCATATATTTCTTTTAACAAATGGTATTTAATGGAATGTGCACTTTTTAATACTTATACTTATAGTATGGTTATCAGACAAATTTTCATTTGGTAACTATTTTATAAAGCGCTGAATATAGTCTGCCGTATTTTGTGTTCAACCAGTCGCATAATCGGCATTTAGGCGTTGAAAAGCGCTATCCAATAAAAGAGCTAGTCGTTGTATTGAACGTCTGTTTAAACCTGTTTACTCCAACAGTATTAAATACAGAATAGACTTGTCCACGGGAAAATATCTCATTGTGAAAAGACAATTACCAAATATTTCAAATGAAACGCGCGCTACTATGTGTGGGTAGTTACAAATACACGGTTTTGATTTATTTGTCAGTCGTGCGACAGCCGTTGCTTAAGCGG
Source organism: Melitaea cinxia (assembly GCF_905220565.1). NCBI lineage: Eukaryota > Metazoa > Arthropoda > Insecta > Lepidoptera > Nymphalidae > Melitaea > Melitaea cinxia. The sequence continues at coordinate 15,419,889 of NC_059401.1, forward strand.
CACGTGTACTCTTATATGCGATTTTACGATAAAAAAGATACTTGAACTTTATAATGCATAAATGTTCTATCTGTTTAAATTTGAAATAAAATAAATTTAACTTATTTAAAATATTTTTAAGTATTAAAATTAAAAATGCATTTAATTTGAAATCCGTTTTAAAACATTTAATTTATACTTATTTTTTGCAAACTGGACGCATACTAATATAATAGAAACCACCGAGTTTTAATATAAATTCTATACATTATATTCTATATGCAGCGGTTGTACTTACTAGAGCCTTCATGTTATGAAAAAAAAACCAATAAAAGATAAAAAAATATTATATTCGTACCGATCGAGATAAGAATCTCACAATAATTAAGACTTTAACTTTTGTTATTTAAACATAATCATTACACGAACCTTATATACGCAATATCTAAAAACTTATATTTTTCAGTAACGATGTTCCTATTAAAAATTACTAGTAATATATAAGTTATATAATTATGTGCAATATATATAATGTACAATGAGTGTTAAAGTTACATAATCTGAAGATGGCATCGTATAGTAACCAAGAAACTCAATCCAGTCCTGCTAAGGAGGTCCCAAGGTACGTATTTAATTATATGTAACATTTTCAATGGTTTTAATAGTCTTTTTTAAAAGCATTATAAAATAATATGAACTTTAATTGGTATTATGGATTCATTTTCATTTAAAAGTTATTTAGTCTCTAAGGGATAAATGATATTTATAGTCGTGGAGTTGAAAGTTAGTTCATATCATTATGTCTATAGCGTTTTTATTGTAATGCTAGCGGTTTCCCAAGAGAAGCGTTACGTTTTTCTCTACGTTTTTATTTCCACATTCATGTTATAATCCTACCGTGGACCGATTTCGAAATTTTTTTTTTAATCGAAAGGCGGTGTCTGTCAATTGGTCCCATTTAAATTTATTTGAGATCTAACAAATTCTTTTCGAGTTATATCTAATAATGCATTTTTACTTGACTATTTTTTCGTCGACCTACGTTGTATTATACCGCATAACTTTTTACTGAGTGAACCGTTTTGATGATTTTTAATTTAATCGAAAGCTGATGTTTATTATGTGGTCACATTTAAATTTCATTAAGATCTGATGACAACTTTTTGGGTAATCTTTGATAACGCGTATTTACTTTTTTTTTTTCGTCTACCTACGTTGTATTAGTCGATGTAATCGAAGTCGGTTCTTTTTTCGTTTGCTATCAAATACAATATTTATTTTAATAACTCAATCATATTTGAATAAACAACAAACATTGACTCCTCTTAATGGAAAATATAAAATATAGATAAAAAATGTTTGTTTATTTTTAATAAAGTTTTATCAAACAGTACATTCGGAATTTAAACAGAACAGTTCTGTTTATCATTTTACGATGACATCATATAAAATTAAATTAGTTTAACTTAATATTTTATGAAAAAAATATTTAAACCCCACACTTTTATCTGCTGTCAAAAAAGTTTTTTTTTTTGTTGGAAACGTGCCAGGGTGTAAGTTATCTTTCGAAACAAAAAAATATATATCGTTTCATTCGAACTATTTGGACACTTGATTGACGATGGTAATCTGTGACTGACATGTCACGATAAAACTTCTGTTTTAACGATATAACAATGAACAATTTTGTACATTACATGTAAATTTTTTATCAACTTGTCATTCTTATCTTTAAGATTTTATTATTTAGGTTATATCCTGGTGTCATAAATTAATCATTTTATAATATAATTTTAATGAATTAAATCTCGGATTCAACGGCTTATCGGTGTGATTGAGATTGCAACTAAATTGATTATTAAAAAAAAAATAGTCACATAACATTTAAAGTGGGTGTAATATATTCTTTAATAAATATTGTTTATAACTGACATCTTCTGTACATATACATTGGAAACTATGATATATACAATTATACAATTTTGTAAGTTTCTGAGAATCGCTTGTGACGTGTTTTAGGTTATCATAAAAATATTTAATCAGTCTGATATATCCAAGATTTAAACATTTATACTAATTAATATATATCCTAGCATTCTTTTGTTTTAGTATATTAATATGTAAAGGTAAACATTGTAAACAATTGTGGTAAATTTTGACATTCGCACTGTTGTCAAAAAATGTTGTTTTTTTGGCTCGTAGAAACTATTTAACAGACGACTTGTTCTTATTACTAATAATTACTTATAAATAAAATAAACCACGAACCTCTAGACAATACCAATTCACTGTCTTCCGTTCGATTTATATGTAATCATTTATATTATGAGTATATCAAGTTTTATACGTCCTTGCCAATAGTAATACGTATTAGTAAAAAAAATATTGAAAATGTACGGTGTTGCAAGCATACATAGATAACGGTATCCGCTTACCATAGACAGATCGTACACTTATTCACCATTAAGGTATGAAAAACAGGCCATACAAATATTTGTTGTGTTCTGGGCGTTTGTGCTTGTGCTGTAGGTTTTATGTCCACAAATAACACTGCCGCTGCCGCACTGACGCCGCGTTGGCGCAACGGTCACAGCAATGGATTGTACTTGTTGCTCTGGCGGTTGCGGGTTCGATCCCCGCACATGACAAACATTTGTATTGGCCATACAGGTGTTTGCCGTGGTCTGGGTGTTTGTGCAGTCCTTGTGGGTCTCCCCACCGTGCCTCGGAGAGCACGTTAAGCTGTCGGTCCCGGTTGTTATCATGTACACCTGATAGAGCTCGCTACTCATAGTAGGGAATATATCCGCCAACCCGCATTGGGGCAGCGTGGTGAATTAAGCTCTGATCCTTCTCCTACATGGGGAAAGAGGTTTATGCCCAGTAGTGGGATATTATAGGTTGAAGCGTAAATAACACTGCGCTCAATAAATTAAGACCACGTGAGTTACTCGCACAATATTTAAAAGGTCTATACTTGAGTATAATACTCCATTCAATTTATAAAACATCAGTCCACACCAACATATCCGTACAAAACTCTCAATAAAAATTTCAACAAACGTTAAAATAAATACCGATGTGAATATGAATACTTTGTATGTTACGTTTATAGCGAAACAAATCATGTACCGAGTAAATACGCGTAAAAATCGTTCGCAGATCGTTCTGAAGAATAAAAAAACGCGAGTACCAGTAAGCTATTGGTTATTCGATGTTTGGTCCATTTGAAACCCCTACTATTTGTATAAGTCATAATTTGAATCACATGTTATATTTTTGGTGGAACAGACGGCAACTAATTAGATTAAAATTGCTTTGGTTCTTTATAGTACTGGTAAAAGATTAAATGTATCTATACCCCTACTAACGTTCTTGATATTTTGTGGATCAACCTCACCGAATATCAAATCTAATGTTTCTATTTTTTTAATAATATAAAATGAAAACACATATGCAAGTTTCGGTATAAAAATTAATAAACAATCAAATAGTTGCAACAAGAATACAGTATCATTTCATTATTAATACTTGTTGACTTCAGCAGACGAATAACTGAATCGAGTTTATAGCCTATAGGCTCGTGCATCATAAAATCGAGAACAAATAGTAGTAGCCGTCCATTTTTGTCTACAGTCGGATGTAAAATCAATACAATGACTGCAGCAAGCTCACAGACATTTGTTTTCGACCGGTTGGATTTAAAATGTTTATTTTTTTAATTCTCCCTCAAGAGCGTTGCTATCTCGTCCATTGATAGGGCGTTTATTGTTTTCAAATGTATCGGATTTACACGTTCGATGGTATGAATTTAATCGTATAACAGTTTTTAGTCAAAGCAATTGATCCTTTTATCTCTATTTTTTTAATATTCTCATTCTTATTTTAAGTTACGGAAGTTTGTGTTACATGATGTTATGCAACTTTGAAAGTAACAATCTCAGTTTAATGATATTTGTAATTTAAATATTTTATTTTTAGTTAAATATTTTTTTTGTTGTAAATTAATCATTTTATAATTGTTATATAATATGAATTATTGTTTTAAATTAACACTTTTTGTGAAGTTTATTAAACAAAAAGAGTGATAAAGGCTTTAAATAAAAACGTTTTCCGTAAGGAAGTCCTGATAGAAACTTTCTCAGACAAAGTTAGTACGTAAGTTGAATTTAAACTAAGTTTTAATTAACTTCAAATTGTAATTAAACTGAATACGATGTTAGAACCGAATGAGATCAGTTTTAAGATTACGCTGATTATGAAATAAAGTAAATACGATTACTTAAAGATTAGTGTATTTTATGTCAGTGTAAGTACAGAACTTTTTACCGATTCGTCTTTACTCATTCTGAATCATTATATCAATATCAGAATCGATTCTCGATATCGATAAATTCAAAGTAGGAAATTTTAATTTGTTTCGTTATCTTAATGTCTGTGTTTTTATTTGTTTTGTGTCTGTTTCAGTAAACGTTACACCTACAATTGTACTTTAGGCTTTTGAAATAAATTATAATTTTTGACTTTAAAACTATGATTCATTTTCTAAAAATAATATTTTACGAATGCAGCCAATTCCATGCAAACCATGTATTATATAGAATTCCAAAAAGCCATAAATATAGATCTACGTATAAATTTTAGTGCTTCCATCAATTCCCTAAGTCCTGGTGCCATAAATTCGCATATAGCACCTTTATTCGGGAATGGGCGATAAATTTTTATTTTAAAACTGATCATGGATACAGAGTTTAATATTAGTGGCTATACTATTATGAATTATGATGTGATTATCGGCCATGAAATATAACAAGGGGAAGCGCTGGATGACACTTGACTGCATACATGCACAGGGACATACATAAATATAAATTAGTAATGCATAGATATTTTTAAGTAGATTCCCTTGTGTTTTAATCCTTGTTGATATTTATGTGTAGTTTAATTCTTGCTTATATGATGCTTTATAGCTTATCATATGAACAGAGTAACTTTTTTATTGTTACGAAATCTACATGTAATTTTATTATAATTACAACTACAACAAGCAATAAGTTTTTTTTTTTCTTACTACTTTTATAGATTGATTATGTTTTGATACGTCTTATAGATAGGTACATATTTTTATAATATATAATAAATGTATAAATTTTAGATACACGACCAAGAAAAAAAATATTTATAAAGTATTTATATACATGAATTAAAAGAGTTTATACTGATTTAAAAGTTTTAGATTATTTACTAACTGTCAAAAAAAAAGAACATAAATATCTATAAAGTAATCGGTCATAACCAGTCAGACTACTTGCGTCGAGTGAGAGCGGAGCCATCGTATTTGCATAGTAAGAATTTTCTTCTCATTTTCCATTCCGCCCGAGGCCCGGCGACATCCCGCTCTTCCGGTAGGGACGTGTGAATGTAATTTTTAGAGGCTTAGAAAAATGCGGCACGCGTCTGAAAAGACATACATAATTGCTTATGTACCATATTTTACGTAAAAACAAGGGACTTGGAAAGATCGACTACAGGTGATGTAAGTGGTTGATGACCGCTCTGGTCTAATGGTGCATGTGCTATGTCGGTGGCGTCTAAACACCGGCGGTCGGGTTCGATTCCCGCTCGGGGTGGATATTTGTGCTTATAGAAATATTTATTTCCGTTCTGGTTGTTAGTCCTTCCGGGTCCCGGTTGTTATCATGTGCACCTGATAGCAATCGTTACTCATAGTAGGAAATAAATATTCGCCAACCCGCATTGAATCAGCGTGGTGAATTAAGCACTGATCCTTCTCCTACATGGGGAAAAAGGCCTATGCCCAGCAGTGGGATATTACAGGCTGAAGCGTTGTTAAACAGTTGTTTTAGAATAATATATGACACAAATATAAAAACGAACAAGTAAATAAAAGTCCCAAAATCAATAATAATATCAAGTAGAATACAGGACGCCTCAAAAGAGCTTTTGAAGCCTACTTGAATGAAGAAATTTTTGATTTGATTTGTAATGCTCATAGTATGCGGTTCGCATTTCGTATACGCACTTCATCATTTTTTTTTTTTGAACTGAAACTGAACCATAAAATTACTTATTATATTAATACGTGAAGCAAAAATTTGTACCCCCCTTTTTACGAAAGTTGCGCGGCCGAAAGTGTGTGATATTTCGCACACTTATAGTTTTCATAGAGAACGAGTGCAGAATGCTAATATTTTTTAAAAATTGTGCATAAAAAATAAATTAAATCAATAAAAAAAAAACCAAACACACTACCATGTATTTGACACACACAGGCATACATACTCTTTTGTTTATTATTATAGATTTATAGTCTTTGACAACAGAACCTTAGAACTTATAATTCAAATTAATTATTGTCGAATTTCGACCACTGGGCGACCACTTGTTCTATAAATATTCTTTAATAGGGGTTATCGACCAGACCTGACAAACATTAACATGAAACAGATGTCATTGACAATAATTTTTACATTTTAGTATTGTCTCATGTTACAGATATAGGTCAACACTGATAAGTCTGTCACATGTTTTTGTATTACAAATTCAACTCGTGTTCTGCGAGAAAGGAAAACTTTATCGCAATCTGCTTTGGATTCATGTCGGCGTGGCGTGTTGGTGATGTTGTTGCGAAAAATACTAATTGTAAGGAAATAACGTCATAATTATTTGACACTATATTCTAGTCAGCTTAGCAGTAAAATCTTATCATAATATTATATTTAATAATAATTATTATTATTTTGTTTCATCAATGTAATATCTGCACTTATAAATTATAACCTGCAGTTCTGAATGTCACAAATTAGGACTCGTTGTGGAAAGATTATATTTATAAATTCAAATATGTTTTCTTCTTCTTCTTTGGCTTTAGCTCCCTTACGGAAATATGTTTTAAGACTTCATCTGCATCATTTAGTTTTATTACATATACCATAAGCGGAATATATCTTGAAATCCATTATTATAGCTACAGAACAATCAATAATTGAAAAGAAAGAAAAATCTTTGCGCACTTTATGTTAAACCACAATGCAGTACAAAATCATCACACTACGTAACTTCAATAGTAACCTATATTTATGGACGACTTATACGCTATATTTGCAAACATATATTTCGGCAACCAACAACAGTTTATTAGTTAAAGGCTTCGTTCGTTAAATGAGTTCATATTAAACTGGTTTTTAGAAAACTTTGGCCGGGAATCAGCTTTTTAAAGACCCGACCACATTTCGAAATGTTCGGGTGCGCGGTTTCAGCCATTGTTTCACACATTACAAAGCTTGAAATGTTCATATTTTTTTTTGTTGTTTTTAATTTTAACCAAAACATACGTGATATTTACAATATAGCTATTCTAAATTATTTAATAATCACGTGCTACCTTATTGAATTATGCTTTAACTATTTTTATAATGCTACAATAAATATTTTTAGCATGTTATTACTTTAATCTAATATCTAATTTCTAGTGTAAGGGATCCAAAACCATTTTAGTTTTATAAACTCGAGATTGCATCCAATATTATTATTTGGGGCTATTTTTATTACGAACTCAAACGCTTTAGCTTGTCATATCCCACTGCTGGACATAGGCCTTTTTCCCCATGTAGGAGAAGGATCAGAGCTGAATCCACCACGCTGCTCCAATGTGGGTTGGCGGATCGAATTTATTAGTTAATTATGAATTAAGCATTCCTCAGTGTCTTAATATAAACGTCTTCGAACAGCATAATTATATAACTGACAACCTTAGTCTTACACATGCCTTAATTCCAAAAAAAATCCTTAAAAAAGTAAGAGAAAATTCACCTACGAAAGACACAAGTTAAACTTAGTTATATATACTTTGATTCAGTACAGATATAAAGTTATTAAAAGTTTAATATCCTAGTTTGTTCAAAATAAAACTTATTAATACACCAAATATACCGTAAAGTGCATCGCTGCTGGTTTTGGTTTTATAATGTGAACATTTATCAAGAATAGATTTTACCGCTAAATGTCCAACGGTTACCGTTTATGGAGTCTGCGGATAATTTCAAAATACAAATGGTGTTTTAAAACAGTGGGCGGGGAGCCAGGCTGGAGTAATGTTTATATATATAAAACATAACGTATATATATATAACATTAACATTTTTTTATATTATATATATATATAAATATATAAATTTGTTCCAGGGGACTCTACTTGAGACAAATACAAAACGTCTGTTTTGATCATAAAAAATTAGCAAAAGCATTACTATTTTTATAAAATGGTATAAATGTAATAATATAACAAATTTTTTGCGTGTACTTATTTAAACGTTTGGACCATTGTAATTTTGTTACAAAGCAAGATATCTCGTAGTAAAATAAATATTGTCTGTATACTAAACGACTGCAACCATTTGTTTATTTAAAACACTTTTTAAAACTTCACCAAAAAGGGAATTTCGACCTAAACGATCTGACATATTCATGTAATCATAAAACGTGATAAAACACACAACACTTAACACTAAAAAAATGTTATTACATGCCATTGAGCGTATTTTTATCGTCAGCTTTTAAATTCACAATTAATATTTCGTAACTAACATGTGAATTCCGACACAAATCTAGTCGGACTGTAAAAATAAAAGCCGGCTCTAATGAATGACCGAGCTCGCTGTTCAGCACAAAAGGCCTGAATAAACAATCTTCGATAGCGTAAAATCGCAATTAAACAATTCGAATTGTAAAATCCGATCGTACTCGCTAACGGGCAAACAATCTGTTCGCTAAACAGACCATATTATCGAGCGATTGCGATCATCGGTTGCCGCCTAATCGCCGGTTCCCATTATTCGCTGGTTCTCGCCAATTCGCCGGTTCTCGCAAATTCGCCGCTCGCCGTCTAATCGCCGGTCGTTTCGAATAAGAAGAACGATTTTCGTTTACGGCGCGCTCGGATCACTGGCCCGAATAAGACGCTGTTATATTTGAATTTGTATTTCAATCTTCAATTGTTATAGCTAGGTTCGTTCTTGTTAAATATAAGACGACTTACATAGACTTCTTACCTTAAAGCATGATGAGTTAGTCATATTCAGCCAACCGAGTAACTGGTAAAGTACAATACCTAAATATTATCTTGTATGTTTTATTTTGCGGTTTGAAAAATTGCTTCTACTATCAAAAAGTCGTAAATGGCTATTAGCTTTAAATATGTGACCAGTTATTGGCAACATTCTTGCAAGTTAGGATTAGAGTCATCATATGGTAGACGACGCGTTGACAGCGCTGGCTCATGCGCTAACGGTCGCGGGTTCGATCCATGCACATGATATACGATTATATTGGCCATATAGATGTTTACCGTGGTCTGGGCGTTTTTGCTCCTTTATTTAGTCCGTTTCCAGACCTCTGACAGGAGAATATCTTACTGGGGACTGTTGAGTGTCAAACGTCTATTTATTTATTATTATTAATATATATTAATAGAAGGCTTATTTTTTAGTTTAGTTTACATATCAATAATAGAAAATAATAAATCCATCGAGACACCTAACTTACCAACTATTGAATTTGGTCTATTATGCTCAACATCCAATATCTTAAACCGAACATCCCAATAAATTGTTTCTTAAAGCCATTTCTTACTGATCTATGGACGTTGAACATTAAATTTTAAAAGATGACTTACTTGAAATCCACTTTATTTATCTGGCAGTTCTTACACTACGTTTGTATAAACCATCTTCTTGAGAGTGCATTGAATTAAATTTGTGGTATATTTTTAAGTGCCCCTTTTTTACTGTTTTGCCAAATATTGTATTCATCACTAGATCATACCTCTTGTTTTATTAAGTTGAAACTTAATTCGCCGAATATTGAGAACTAGCAGATATATCACGAAATTTCTATCATGCATTTCCTTATAATACATATTTCTGAGAATTTAATTCATAATGGAATAACCGATTGTTCTGGAGCGACAAACATGGCTACGTGATATTCGACGCGACATGAAAATGTCAAGCAGTTTAGAACCTATAATATATAGCTCATTGGCTCATTCATGTCACGTGGAGTATTAGTCGTATTTTGTCGCATCGCGTCGCATCTTCAGATCGATATTCCTATTTTACCGATAACAAAAATTTTGTGCATTACATAAATTTGTGTAATGGCTTGTATGGCAAGAAAACCGAATAGAATTATTTATTATTAAAGAGTACTTTGTCCACTTGACGATTTTGCCCCTTAATTCTTTAGACATAAAACTTAAATCGCTTTAAAATTAAAAATATATTAAATAATGCAATATTGGGTAGTGGCGTGTCACCTTCAACTATACAGATAATATAATTTTTAGCCTATTCTGATAACGGTAAGGTTAAAAAACAATTGCAAATTCCCAAGTATAGAATCCTATAAGTACGAATGTTAGCTCAAAGAGTATTAGGATCGAGCCGATTTATATATGGGTCAGTGTCCCGAACCCGAATCACGTCTCACCATTTGTTCCGATGTATTGCCTTGATGCCCACCTGGCTTCTCTTATTGCTTACGTCCAAAACATTTGGGGTGCATAATATTTGTCTTCGGCTTAGATCGTACGTGATTTTGATTTATTTTAGGGGATCTGTTTGTTTGAACTAAACGCTCTAATAGATTTCCTTACCATCTCGAGGTATGTGGTACGTATAATGCAGTAAAAGGCAGGGATATTATTTATGTGTGGTATAAGGTGTATGTATTCTAAATGCATAGATGTGTGTAACAAATCGATACAAACTTTCATTGAAGTTTTTTCAATACGTGCCTTAATATTATACTACAAGTGTAACATAACAGATTACTACTAAATATTACTGATTAATCATTAGTAGACACTAACGAAAATGGCTATACATATTTGTGTTATGATTTTTATTAATTTAATTGTAATTGACGATAAAAAGATTGTATTATTTCATTAAAATTCTGGCAACTAAATCAATTTTCATCTAAACCAATGGGAATCGATTACAGTGGGGAATGTTAAGTGCGAATAATTTGTTGGTAAGCTAGAGAAAAGAACGGAGGATTCATTCTTGTTGCTTGATTTGAAGCGAGCACTAGTTCTGTCATTGGTTATTAAATCATATCATTTTTATTTTATCCAATCAATTTAATTACTTATTCATATAATCCAATCAATTTAATTAAAAAATCAGTCAGATAAGCTGTTTAATTTCATCATATTTGAGTAAAGGAATCTTCATCTATCTGTAAATAAGTGACATTGTACGTCACTGTAGTTACACTAAATCACTCCATAGAAGCGTAATTTTAACTCTTATAACAAATTAGAAGTTTTAACTCTTTAATAATATAGCTATATATTGTCCCGTCTCTATTGTTAGTATCCCATTCTTTATTCGAAATACTGCAGTAAGCAATTTTCGTAGTGATAGATATGCCCAGTTGTCTCGGCAGTTCTTGACAGATGCAATATTTTAAATCTTTCTTTTGGCTGTCGGCCGCCCACTCGTTCAATGTGATTTATATGAGGTTTGAATTGATACCTCTGGGAATTCAGAGATTGATGGAAAAATTATATTAATATTCATTGGAGTGATCTATTTGCGTAAAATTAAAAAAAAAACTTATTTTCGACTAAATCAATAACATCATCAAACAGCTGCCCAAAGTGACGAGTCGAGAATCCGATTTTACCGGCAAAGATATGTTAATAATAATTAAATATTTAATCTTAATGGAATGGATTTTTCAGCAGTTCAGTTAATATATTTAGAGCATCTTAAATTTTTTCTTCAGGGTGAATATATAATTAATTTCACTCTATTTCAATTTTAATAAGATATTTCGGAATATTGTGTATTACTCAAATTTTGTTTTCACTAATTATTTCAAAACTGTTCTCCATACAAAATATTTATATAATTCTTATTATTTCTTTCTTTCCGTATTTATTATGTATAAATTATTCGAAAATATTATACATTGCTCTTCATATTTTAAAAAAGATCACCAACTTTAAATGAAAAATAGAAAAACTTCTAAATTTGCCAGTCGTTAAGGAATGATCGTAGTTGCATTCCAACGAGATCGCGTCGACGCAAGATGAAGATATTATTGGCTTCGAGTCTTGAATGTTAATTTGTTTCTCTGTCTGCTCACGAATCAGTAGTATTGGATCTACAATATATACAAAAACGAAAGTTCACTCATTTAATACCAGACTAATCAAAACATATCGAAAACAATTTTATATATAAATTTAAAATTATGAGTAACAGACATCAAAAAGGAAGCGTTTTAGGAAACTCCCTTAGTTAAGGGGTAGAGTGAGGGCTGTTACTAAAAAAACTTTGTAATTTTTGGACATCATCATCACCATCATCACTTCAGCCTATCGCAGTCCACTGCTGGACATAGACCTCAACGTGTGTTGCCCATAGTCACCACGCTGGGCAGGCGCGTTGGTGACCACAGGGCTGGCTTTGTTGCACCGAAGACGCTGCTGCCTATCTTCGGTATGTGTATTTCAAAGGCGGCAGCTGGATAGTTATCCCACTATCGGATATATTATATTATTTTAAATGATTTATAGTCGCCTGTTACGACACCCACGGCAAGAGAGGGGTTGGCTATATTCTATATTCTTTACTGCCGTAGCCACACAGTTGAATTTCTGGGCATACGTGTGAAATTTTTTAATTTAAAAATAATTGGAATGTAACAGGGGTTAAAAAATTGTAAATTAAATATGGGGATTGCTTATTTCGAAGTTATTGTTTAATTATTGTGCGGCTAACTTTGTTAGTCGATAAGTAGCGTATAAGTGATTAGTGTGATAATGTATTCACTGTAGTTAAAAGTGTGTATTGTGAATTAATAACTATAGATTTGAAGTGAAAAATAAGTGTTTCATTGATTGTTTTCAGTTATGTTCTACATACTGAATCTCAATAATTCTCACAGTTTATAGAACTCAAAATACAACGAAATGTAAAATCTTAGATAGACACAAATTAAATACGCTGCTACGCAAAAGAAAATCTTTGTCCCTTTCCATCCCTAACAATCTGAAAGTATCAAAAAATAAATGATTTATTGAATAAAAGGCAACGTTCAAGTCATTAAACATTTTTATCCGAGGTTCCGCACCGATAAGGGAGAAACATACGGAATTATTCGAGTGGCAAACGCAGCTGCGTTCTTCGAATGGAACTTTTAAATGGAAACATACTTCTTTACGCTAATCTTGAAATGTCCCCAATACTAGGGCGATGAAACGCCATACACACAAGTATCTGTTTAAGGAAAAGAAGGGGACAGAGATTTAAAGAAAGTGGAACAGCTCGAAATAAAATAAATGCTAATATCAAAATATTCGAATTTGTACATTTGTTTATACAATACATATTGTTTACATAGTTATAACCTTGCATCATGCCCTTTTATATAACAATATATCCTGCTCAAAATATGGAGAAGTCTGACTGGGGAAGTACCTCGAGCTTGCAGCAGATCACAGCTAATGACTATTGCTTTCAAGCAGTGTTGCGTTCCTGTGGTGAGTACGGTGACCAGAGCTTTTAGAGGGGGTTGCGCGTAGAGCCGCCAATGCGCTTGCAATGCTTGTAGTGTTGCAGGCGTCTATAGGCTACGATAACCACTAACCACCAGGTGAGCCGTACGCTTATTTGCTGACTAGTTGCATAAAAGAAATATTAAAATAGTCTTTGTAGATAAGTATTATGTTACAGTAATGAAATAGTAGTCTGGGTGTTTGTGCAGTCCTTGTTGTGTCTCTCTACCGTTTCTCGGAGAGCACGTTAAGCCATCGGTCCCGGTTGTTATCATGTACCCTGATAGCAATCGTTACTCATAGTAAAGAATATATCTGCCGACCCGCATCGGAGAAACTTAAGCTCTGATCCTTCTCCTACATGGGAAAAGAGGCCTATGCCCAGCAGTGGGATATTACAGGCTGATGCGTGCAGTAATAAGTATGTTTTGCTATTTTTACTAAAAGTGTTATGCTAGTGTAATAACCCGCATCCATAGACTTTATAGCTTAATTACAAATACTAAAAGAAAACTGGAATTATCAATTCCTCTTCCGAAATAGTTAAGCAAATTTTTGACGACTAATTTTGCTTGCTCGTTAAAACTCTTAAATTAAAATGTCGACAATATCTACGATTCGTGTTAGTAAATTAACTAAAACTTATATTGAGAATCATATCCATCACAAAGACATCTTCGGCAAGATATAGATGACACGGTAGGGGAGACACAATTTGCATAATGTAATCAGCACTGAGAACCGATGATTTGAACCACTTGCCCCGCCTTGTTACTACGAATCAGGGCATTTTAATTTCGTTAAAAACTCCTGGAATCTATATCGTGATCTTTTCCTTGGAGGCCTCTGATTGATAACCGATCTATCGGAAAATGGGACCCTTGTTTCAAAATTTAAGCTTAAAAATATTTAAAGAATTTTTTGGAGATCAAATATTATTGGAAATAAATAGTGACATCAAAATTTAAACATGTAAATTTTTATGTGAAGAGGATGTAACGTTAAAGTTATAATAATAATAATAATAATAATGTTATAGAAAAGAGCTAATTTATAAAATAAGCTATAGAAACCAAATTTAAAATGACTTAAAAATACGCATATTTTATTTGTTATAATAGCAAACCGTCAAATAGTAAATGGGTGTGCTTAAATGCTGGTTACTTTATATTTAAATTCTAACTAAACTGAAATACACATGAATAAGGTATTTAGTATTTATTTTAGTCTTGATTCCTTTTATTTCAATACTTTAAATTTTAAATGTACTACTAATACTTTAGCTAATTGTGTACAATAATTATATTATAGAACACGTAATATGTCAAACATTTCTGTTCACAAAAATGTATAAAGCCACGTATATAATTACTATCTCCTAATAATAACTTTTTACTTTCGCTCCGTTCATTTGGTCTACCTACAGAATTATCAAGACACTGTATCGTCCCCCTAACCGGTCGCTTTGTATTCATAGGATGAAAGAAAAGTTATCCCAGGTGTGTTCCTCGCCTCCTCTTTCGCCTTGCTTTTGAAAATTTCGAGCATTTTTATATTACTATCTTTTTGTACAGGCCATTACAATAGCGTTATTAAAATCAGAAAGTTCGACAGTGACCTACATGTGACATACGTGTGACATGTCAACAATTATAGGTTTTATTTTACTAGAAACGAAATTTGATTGTAACATATTTCAAACATTTTTTGATGTCGTATAAGGTTTCAGAAACAAAATTACTAATTCCCACTCGAATGACATACGAGTACTTACTATTTCAAATGATTCAAACAAGATAAATATGGTGTACGATCTTTTTTGAAAATGAATATGAAATAGATAAAACTATTTATTGCTTATAAACGAACATATTTCATCAAAAATAAAGATTTTTTACTGTATGAAATGCTAAGACTGTTATTATAAGTGATTTCCCAAAGGCTGTTCATTCCTACTTATTTCATGGCCACACATCAAGACACTTATTGCTCATTTTGATATATATTTTCCTACTAGAAAGGTTTTAATGTCTCTGTCTCTGTGTCTCAGTTATTAAGCTTAAAAGTCGCGACAGTGAAAGCGTTTTGGTCGAAACGTTTCGTCTGATGGAATTTTTAATTATTTTTCTTCTTGACAGCCCATTGAGACAACGCCGCGAATATTAATAATCAGAACGTTTATATCGTAAATTAAATTATTATATTCTCACGGGTGTATTAATATTAGAAATATAAATGCTAATTGTTTTATACAGAAGAACCAAGTACCTATACCAAGTTTTCTCAAAATTTTCGTCTCAATATCCTGAAAGATTTAGATAAATTTCACTTGTCAATAAAACCACCGCATACCCTATATTGGTGTTAACTTTTACTTATAAGAAAGAATTGTTGATTGATTTAATTCTAATGATAATATAAAAAAATTATATATAAAAATAAAAATTTTATTGGTAACAAACAATAAACACTGCAACATGCTTAAATCATTAAATGACATAAATACAACAATATTTGATCTTAATATTAAATTTCAAAGCTATATAAAAAAAATGTATAATCAGATGTTTATAAATTGTACGCGTGAAGTCCGTGACTATTCCTAAGAATATAATCGTGTACCGAAAATTCATAATAGAGGAAAGTTATGGCATGTTCTGTCAACGTTAATTACTCTAACCAAAGCACGAAAATGGCTTCCCGGCTTAGCTGGAATTAGTGTGACAGACAAACAAACACACATAAATTAACATTACGGAATTTATGTGGCTCATTTTTGCGATGCATGAGTACAGTTAAATACATACTCTTTATTATCTATTGATATATTAAGAGTTTAAGAATACAAAATCTTTAATTAATCCGTAATAAAAAGTATTATAACTGTTTAAACGTTATTATATTTGATTTAGGTATTTAATAATAAAACTTATTGTTGTATTAGAAAATCTTTTTATCGAAAATAGACCACAATCTAGACTATGTTACATCTCTAATAAATAACAGTAATTGTAGAGATAGGAACAATTGCATTAGTTAAATAAAATATTTATTTTTCGCTAGATATTAATAATTCTTCACTATAAGAAGAAAATCTTATGTAATAATCATAAAAACGAAAATGTGTAGGTACCTTTAAACGACTCCACAATTGTCGTTACGACATTCTTGCATACGGAACTTCCAACCAGCACAAAATATACCGCTTGTTACTGTCGTTGTAATGAAATAAAATAGTGCTCTGCTATATTAATTATCCCGGAACACGACAATAAGCGGGGTTCGAGGGATTACAGTTGAAAGTAGGCCACTTGCGGGATTTCGAAGGAATTGGATTTAATATTAAAATCCTGAAGACGGGATTATTGTAGGCAATAAATAGGTTTGGTATTACTTTTAGGTACTAAATGAGATATTTTATTGAGCATAGAAAGAATAGTTTCAATAAAAGCTAATATTTAGTAATCGTAGTATAGATAAACACCAATGAAAATAATCTATTTATTTTTAAACGCTTTACACTCAACGGTCCCCGTAGTATTTTCTCCTATATCGGGGCTCCAGAAACACACACAGTACATAAGCGCAAACGTCCAGACCACGACAAACATCTACATGGCCAATATAAATGTTTGTCATGCACGGCGATCGAACCCGCGACCGTTAACGCAACAGCCAGTCCTGTAACCGCTATAACAACGCGCTGCCATATTACATGTAGCATTTTAATTTCAAATAATATAAAATAAATAAATAAAAAGGAATTTAATTTACTTAAAAAATTTATTAAAAAAAAACGGTCCTATCTTTAAGTTCTTAATATCTAATGAAACATTTTTTTTTTGGTTTCATTGGATAAAAAATAGAAAAATGATATTATTACACTCACAAAGCCACTACTATCCAGGTTTCCAGGAAATAAAAAACGGAAATTATCACAGAAGATTGGCTCCCGTCGTCGATTTATTTATAAACGTGGAGAGAGGTAATGTAGCGAGACGAAAACGAATTAACTGTCCCTTCTAAGACGAGCGGCGACACGCTAATGTACCGAAGTTTTTAGGGAGTAGTCTTGTGTCTTGATACGCATACACTGAAAAATGATACTCGTGCTGCAGCCACTCATTCACTCTTGATACACAGTACACGCTATATCAGAGACAAAATTAAAGTTTCATGTTATTACTAAACAAGGTGCATTTTCTCAAAAAAATAATAATAATACTAATATACACACATCTTCAATAAAATGAGTACATTATACTAATAATTTATTTATTTATTTTACAAGCCATACAAAACATGACAGTTTGAGACATATAAAAGTATATAACCTGATATGTAAACACTAGTCATTTAAAAAAAATTGAAAAAAGAAATACATTAATTTGGTTACTTGTGTCAATTTAAACAAATTAAACTTCTTTATATATATATATATATATATATATATATATATATATATATACAGAGTGGGGATGACAATACGACAAAAATTGATAACACCGGTAATACTAGTTTATAGGAGTATTTCAAAACCATCAAAAAAGTCCTACGGTCAAAATAAAAAAAAATTTTTTTTCAAACAAACTAAATAAGAAAAATATGATAAAATTTTATTACAACATGTGTAGCTATGGGTTCACTGACCTTTTATGACGCGCGGTGCCACAATGAACTACTACTTGGGTTGTTTGGACGGTGATAGTACTAAATTTTCAAATTTTCGATATGTCCGCCATGAACACTGATGCACAAATTATATCTTCTTACAATGTTATTAATTAATTTTGACATAATTTCGCCATTGGCGGTCATGTTTTTTAATTTAATAAAAGCTCTTATAATTCTATTTTTTAACTCATCAACTGTATTTACTTCTGTTGAGTACACATCGTTTTTTATAAAACCCCACAAAAAGAAATCCATCGGCGTGAGATCTGGTGATCTCGCTGGCCACCTTGATGGTCCATGACGGCCAATCCACTGCTGTCCGAACATTTCCGATAAACGTTCCCTGGCAGACACAACTGAATGAGCAGGTGCTCCGTCTAGCTGATACCACATCTGGCTGTAAGCGTCTAGACTAAGCTCGTCAATATAATCAGCAACTGGTCCGTTTAGGAGTTCCAGAAATCGAAAAGATCGTTTTATGATCCACACGATGGAGACGTGCTGCCTTACGCAAACTGGTTGTTGGGTTATTTGAAAAATAATCTAAAATTTCAGCATCCTGCAATCGACTTGCATGTGGAGGAGCAGTATCTAAATGCGGGATTAAGCATTGATTTTCCCGTATCCTCTGGAAAGCATTTGTAATAGTGCGGCCATTGGTTGGACAAATACGGGTGTTCCCATATCTCTCCCTGTACTTCTTTATTGCCAAATTAGCATTGCCGTGACATTCTCCGTAAACAAAAATCATGTCAGCGTACTCCGAAGCTGTGTAATTATAGCGTGGCATTGTAAATAAAATAAAAACTATTGTTAATATTAATACTTAAGCGTCTAATTTCGCACAATTCACTCAATAACTATTAAACTAGGTACTTATCACTATAAAAATAAAGCGTTAAATGTCGCACAATTCACTTAATAACTATTAACTAGGTACTTATCACTATAAAAATAAAGCGTTAAATATCGCACAATTCACTCCAAGAGTTTTTCTGTGTTTCCAAGAGAAACACAAGTATCTAAATAAAGGGCATAGAGACTACTGGCCGCTTGTCGCGTACGCAGCGAGCCTGGAAAAAACCAAAAACATGTTATAACATGTTTTGTTTACGCTAGCCTACGCACCAGGGCTGCCAGATGTACGATTTTAATCGTACTCATACGATTTTTTTTGCATTTTTACTCATGTACGATCGCTAGACTAAGATCGTACGCAAAATGTACGATTTTTATATTCCTATTACCTGGAAGCATTTCATAATTAAAGAAACGTCATCCACCGGCAAGCATGAATTTCGTTGAATTTCCCAACTACGTAACGCGTGCCTAGATCTTTTACTTGAATGAAGACTCTGAAAAATCATATAAAGGCTGTATTTGTTTGCTTTCTAATGAAACTTATAATTTCTTTTGTGATAATAATTTCGACTTGAAAAAAAATACATTTTGAAATAAAAAACAATTTGAAATTGCTTTAAATTTATTATTTTTTCCCCATCACAGTGCAATCTATAATATGAACGAGCATTCAACGAAGTTCATTTAATCAGAACAAAACTTAGAAACAGTTTATCCAATGATACACTGAAGGGCACATTATTAGCCAAGCAATTAATAAGAAGAAACGAAAATTATACGAATTTTAAGCCAACAAATTCTTTTGTTAAAAAATATGACCACAGAAAATTTTGTATGAGTGTGACAAATTTTCTAGCAGCCCTGGCACAGCCAGTTGTCCTTTACACCGTTAGACGTTCTCAGGGTCATTGCAACACACGTGCCACGTTGATTGTTTTTTTCAGCTGTTGCAAGATTTAATATTTTAATGTAATAACGTGGTATTTTATTATTAATAATTGTTGTTATTGTTATTTGTTGTCTTTATCGCATTTGTTGGACTGCTCGAGCAAAAGTTTCGCGAATATTTTGATCTTGAAATAAATATAGTCAATGAAATACTTAAATTTATTAAATATTGTTGATATGCCATGTGTGCTCCCCATGATATTACCTACTTGCAAAAACTATGTTAGATGCAGATTTTAGATTTTCAGAATTTAAAAAAATTTATTGTTTCTTAAAGCATTAAAAGAAACAATAAATTTTTAAAAAACAAAAATTATAAAAAGAAAATTATTAGAATCATACTGAATATTAAAACTATTTAACAAATGTTTTTAATATGTCTTAACACAACACTGACCTACCAAAATAGATAACAATTTTGCACGTTTTTAAATTACGCGTACGCGTAATATTATGTTTGTACCGATCGCGCTCAAAGGGTCGTTAACCTGCGGGTGACCGTTTATTAATGTTATACAACACGTAGTAATTTTAAAAAATGAAAAATCATATTTTTTGACTAAACTACTGGATGTATTTTATTGATTTTTTGTATGTGGGCTTGGAATATCATTACATATACGATGTCAAAGTTATTGTCGTATTGTCATCCCCACCCTGTATATATATATATATATACGGTCGAATTGAGTAACCTCCTCCTTTTTTTGAATTTTGCGGAATATTTTGTAATTTAGTCATCAGATGAATTATCGAAAAATTTAGTTAAGGCAATTTTTGTACAGAGATGAGCGTTCTGGGGTATTGGTGACGATAATTCGAATAAATCCAATGATTGCTATCTGATCTCTGTTCTGAGTTAATATTTGAATTTGGGACATTATTTGTTTCTGATTAGTGTGTTTTATGTTAAACCTCTTCCCATGTTTTATAAAAGACAAAAAAAAAATTAAAATTAATTATTAAATTAAATAAAAATAATTTAAAAAATAATTATGTAATGAAAGTTTTCTGTCGATCCCTGTTGTAATCATAAAAAGTTAGTGATTACATTTAGTCGGAAATCTGTGTACCGATACAATATATTGAAAGATAATTATAGCCGTGCCGTGGGACACTTACAGGCTTACTCTCTGAACTATGGATTAGGATACTTACAAGGACAAACATCTAGTACTAAAAAAATTAAGTACTGAAATAAAAATAAGTCTTCTAGCATCAGTAACATTAAAACGAAACATTACACTGATTATCTTATATTAAAACAGGAGCCCATTACAAAACGTGCACGAAAATAGATGAAAGTAAAAAAGTCAAGAACACGACGGGCAACAAATACTCGTCATTACTCATTAGGGCTTAAAATAGGGCTGCGCTAATCTTGATTAAGTTACAGGGATGATCAAATTGAGCGAGACTGGGAACTGGTCGAAGTTCTTTATCATTATCTACACTACTGATACCATGAAGAGTTAGTTATATTCTTGATGTCATTTTAGTTATTTAATAGTTTATGTAAGTATTAAATAACCATAAGAATTTTTTTTGCCTTTTTGTAATGTTGTTTTATAAAAGATTAGTACTTAATAGTCTGAATATTTTTTTGTGTTTGGGAAAATTTACACAAATCACACATAAACCCCCTAAAAACCACAAGTATGTGTATAACTTATAGAAACAATCAAAAGGAGTTACTGTTTTATATATTTCGGTCTATTTTAATATATATATTATAAAGGTAAAGCAAAAACTTTGTACCACTTTTTACGAAAATTGCGCGGACTTAAGAGTACGAAATTTCACGCACTTATAGTTTATCCAGAGAAGGAGCGCAGAATATTAATATTTTTTTTTTTAAAAATATGGAAAATAAACATTATATCAATAAAAAAAATTACACACACTACCACGTATTTGACACACACACGCATATGTATACGCTTTTGTTTAATGTTCAAATTTATAATTTAAATTAATTATGATTAAATTTCGACCACTGGGCGACAACTTGTTTATATAGATACTCTATATAAATATGTTTAATATATTCTAAAATAAATATGTGATAATAATAAATGAAATAAAATACAATTAACAATTGCGTTGAAATTATTATAAATATTTATGTACACTTTAGTTGATTTTAAATTATTACATTTGTTTTATCTTTCAAATTTATTTATTCTGACGGTTTAAAAGGTGAACTAACTGTTACGGGTATTTGCAATTATAATCGCGTGTAAATCAGCGTTATCTTGATCGGTCACAGGGACGATAGAAAACTAGTTTGTTTGCTTTAATTTTGAAAATAATTGTTTGTTTTATAACAACAATAATAGTTATTTAAAAAAGCAAAAGCTTAAATGTTATAGGCTTAAAGTAGTGTGATTTTTAAAGCCTGTGTGTACCCTAAACTATAAAAAATGCTCTTGAAACGGGCCCAAGTATTTTTTGTGAACCGCTGTATTGTCTCCTAAGATGGTTATGGTAATGCCTATATTTTAGATAAAAGCCGCCTGATATGGAATATTTTTGTTAAATAACTATAATACATATAAATATAAATATTAGACCCAAAAGTTGATGTCCCGAGTCGGGACTCTATAATTCTAGGGATCACAATCGATTCCGGCGACAATAAGTTATTCAAGCTGTGTATATTATTGAAGACTCATAAAATTAAACAAAAATTTCAAAAAAAAAATCACTCGTTTATAAAAATAAATAAGTATCAAAGGGCGCTAACGCCTTCTGTTAGAACGTTCAGTATTTGACAAACATCGTCGCGTGCAACGCAAACATGCAGCTGCTATGTAAGGACTTGCACAATACGTTTCTCGATCCTAAACCTAAAACTTGTCACAAACGATTTAAAACTTTTAATCGTTTATTGATGTTCAATTGAATAATTTTATTATTTTTAAAAACACATACAAACACATCGAATCGTGTCTAACCAGACACATACATAGACATTTACAATTATGACAAAAAATACCTAAAGCTGAAAACTAAAAAAATATGAAAAAAAGATATTGAATCATTCACCGTCACACAACATTAAAACTTAAAAAAGCACGTCAACAATTCTTCACAAACACAAAAATGAAACATACATAAATTCTAACGATATTTGTGCAAACTTAATGCATAAAAATATATTTTTTTTACAAAACTAGTTGCAAGATCTAAATAAAGCATGTTTACTATTACTGTCTAAAACACACATAAAAGCTCTAAATAGTAGTAGGTACGTTGTAATGCGTAAACCAGAGCAATAAACACAGGTGAAACTTTGCGGGTCATCTAGTATATCAAATCATATAATCTTTAGTATATCATGTAGCAGTAATAGTATAGACTTGCAAATATTAAGAACTCCCGTTCAGCGATGCGAGTTCCGTATCAACCATCTACGCAATGCGGCAGCAACACCGCGCAGTATTTGTCAAGCAGCGTCGCGTGCGGGTGACAAACACCGCTCTAATGGGAATGCAAATGCACTGTCTGCGAGTACAGAACTGATAGCGTTTCAGTTAATCCTTTAAAGCAGTCAAAGAAACTGCGACAGATTAGTCGTCTGTGTTCGTATCATTGTTTCTGTTCATGATAGTTTATCTTGTCTCTGTGAGTGTAGTATCACAATTGAAAGCAGTTAGAAAAATACTTAAATATGTAATTGTAACAATTTTCGTTGTTTTTGTTTAAAGTAACTATCATCATCATCATCATTTCAGCCTATTACAGTCCACTGCTGGACATAGGCTTCCACAAGTTTGTGCCAAAAAATAACGTGAACTCATGTATTTTGCCCATAGTCACTACGCTGGGCAGACGGGTTGGTGACCGCAAGAAAAAAAAAGAAAGAAACTATATATTAATATTATATCTTATTGAGACGACGCGTTGGCGCAGTGGTCATGTTGCACTGGCGGTCGCGGGTTCAATTACCGCTCACTACAGACATTACTATCGGCAATATAGATGTTTGTCGTGATCTGGGCGTTGTGTTTGTGTATTGTGTGTGTTTCTGGACCCCCAGCACAGGAGAAAATCCTACTGGGGGCCGTTGAGTGTGAAGCGTTTATTTATTTAATATGTGACCCATTTGGTAGGTCAGTGATTACAGCTTATATGAACTAACAGTCTAAAGACGCCATCAATATTTTGCTAACTAAACATATTATTGAATTTAAGAAAGAGCTTAGAATGAGAAAAAAATATTGTTAGCTAAATAAATCCGGATTTGCATTGATATTATATAAAGCTGTCCGTAAAACTCATCTCGTGCTGATGATGAGTTGCAAAGACTTTAAAATGAAAAAATGAGATGGTTACAAAGACTACAAAAATCTTACAAAACGCAGAAACCTCCTTACCGAGCTTAGCAGTACAAGCCGTAATACAAAGAGTTACAGTACCAATTGATCCTACAAAGTAATATTGTTATGAATATTAGTCCTGTATTAATGTTCATGTCATAGGCGAATTTTGTAAAATATCGTGAAGTACTTATTCGATAATATTTTAAAACGACCATAATCAAAATAATTAAATTTAATAAAGTTCATACAAATACACAAAACGATTTTTTATTTTATTTTATTACATCATTTTAATTACGAAATGCTAACTCTTCTTCGTATGTTAAAACAGAAAAATAAAAATCAAAATAAAAAAAATTATCTTTTTTTTAATCCAGTAAAATTGCAAAGAAATATTAGAATTTCTAGATACGAACGCAGCTAAAGTCAACGTAACATCAACTCATTATAATTTTTCACGTGTATTTACTGTTCACCCCACGGCCTTTAATCACGAAGTAAAAACAGTTTCACGGACGTATTCAATAATATCTCTTACACGCACACATGTATTATATAATCTGTATTTGTATAAATCTGCAAATACATACTTTTTATAAAAAAAAAATATAAATATCTTTAGCACACACACACACACACACACACACACACACACACAGACACAGACACAGACACACACGCACACGCACACGCACGCGCACGCGCACACGCACACACACGCACGCACGCACACGCACACGCACACGCACACACACACACACACCCACACACACGGTCGTTTGTTCCTAAAGTAAGCAACTTCATACTTGTGTTATAAGTAACAGTCGCCTGTTATAGTTAATTTTTTTTTGACAAATACATATAAATAATACTTATATATAAATAAATACACACATATATCACACCCAGAATTAGGTGGAAATCAAACTCTGTACTCTATCTGTACCTCATCATCGTCATCATTATTTCAGCCTACCACAGTCCACTGCTGGACATAGGCCTCCACAAGTTCGTGCCAAAAATGGCGTAAACTTATGTGTTTTGCCCATAGTCACCACGCTGGGCAGGCGGGTTGGTGACCGCAGGGCTGTCTGTACCTGAAGTACCTAAATGATGGTGTTCTCAAATATTGTTGTGTTCCTGTGGTAAT
The DNA here is from genome assembly GCF_905220565.1 of Melitaea cinxia. Classification (NCBI taxonomy): domain Eukaryota; kingdom Metazoa; phylum Arthropoda; class Insecta; order Lepidoptera; family Nymphalidae; genus Melitaea; species Melitaea cinxia. The sequence continues at coordinate 15,445,417 of NC_059401.1, forward strand.
TAAGGTGGCCCGAGCCCCTGAGGAAGGTCGTAGATAGGGTCAGCTACGCACTTGCAATACTTTTGGAGTTGCATGCGTATATAACTTACGGTAACCGCTTACCATCAGGTGTGCCATACGCTTTTTTGCTGACCTAACCGACTTAGTAACAAATATGCGGGAAAACAATCCACTCAGGACAGTTCAGGGCTAGGCAGGGCTGTTAACACTCATTTCTCATTTCACTCCTTTTTACATACAACGGCCTTACTCAGTTTGTTTTTTTCTTGTTTTTACATAGAACCAGCTATGCCCCCCGGAACCGTTAGTTCCTGAGATTTGCACGTTTAAAACAAAGAAACAAACTAACTTTTCGGTTTTATAATATTTGTGTAGATTTTTCGCCCCTTCCATACTTTTGATGCTAGACCTCCGTCAAATGTTTCTCTGGAAGATATTTCTGTGTCAACCATGAGGCCGACTTATCGTCTGTTGTCATCATCAATTTCAATCTTATTTATTGTTTCTATTTTGTAATAGCATGTAAAAAGTATAACTAGATAAAACATATTTTATTTATACACAAAAATATCAAAACGATTCGAAGCAAACAAAAACTTTGCGTTTAGTGCAAGACTACACTTCACTGAACACGTAGCGCTTATAAAAATCGCTGTTTCTTAAAACTTTTAAAACTTTTCATTGAATACAATTTAGGTAGCTAAAAAAAGACGATAAAGTTAGAAGTACGAAGACTTATTCAAAATCTCGTCGAACCAGTTTCTGTCCGTGATGCACATTTTTTCATATATCACGTTAAATGTTATATATTCAAAATTAAATTTCAATATAAAAATATTAATTCATTTTAATATTTATTTAAAACAAACAATATGCGGCTCATTGAACAGTAATTATCACTGTTAATGTGACTTGATAATAGCTTTAAATAAAATTATAATAACGACCCTATAAATATATATTACTGAACATTTAAAGCTTCGATTCTGATACAATGCAGTATCGCTGGATGCAATGTTCAATATTTATACATTATTGTGCCGTTGACAGCTTGAACAGACCAAACTGTAATTACTATAATTAACGGATGAGCATTCGTTTCATTAGTAATTGTAATTAATTAAATAAATTTTATTGAAGTCATAAATCATTTAACCGAGTTATACAGGAAGTTAGTTGTGTTTTTCGACTTTGTGTTTGTATTTTCCAGCTTTGCTTTGGTTTAAAGCCACGTGTCCTATTATATGGAATAACATACTAAACTATACTTACGACAGGCAATTATTTAAATTAAATTTGTTTTCCTTATAGTAATATAGTCGTACAAAATTCCATAAAATAACAATTTTTATGAAACAAAAGATTATTTTAAAGTTATTGTAAAATCGAAGAATTCCTTTATTTGTTTGAATCTTAAGATACGAATGTAATTTGATTAAAAATATTTTATTTTTCTATAAGATAGCGTGTACATTATATTATTTTATTTTTAAGCACATACCTAACTAAATACAGACAACACCGCGATCGTTGTAATAATATCTTAAGATTTCGCGTTATATACCGCTAACTTCGTAGCAGCTGTGATTTATACGTTCAAATTCAAACCCCCCGAGATTTCCCGCTCTAAATCTCGCCGCAAGTTACGCGACAAAAATGTCATTACGTAAATTTACATAGAAATAAAAACAGTGTATTATGGGAATAGACTTCGTTCCGCACCGCCCTTGCTACTTTAGTTTCTGGGCAATTTTCAAAGCCTTTTCAAGTATAAGCGTTCACGAAACCGTGATTTCATTTAGGGTAAACGTGACGTGCTCGGTGCATCACTGAATATGTTACTTTGTATGGAACATTTTATGCCTTTTAATACACGTAAAAATTTATAAAGACCTAGATACTAGTATTCAAAATTTCAAAAAGATAAACTTATAATGAAACTAGTAAAACGTTGTTTCAAAATTTATAACTTTTGTAAATAAGTCAAATCTGAATCTATACTAATATTGTAAGGAGGGAAAATTGGATATTTTGTTTGTGGGTACGGATAAACTCAATAACAACTAGTCCAATTATAAATATTTTGACATCCCTACAATTCTACGTTATAATTGTTCGCGAGCGCAACCGCTGACAGAAATACTGTATTATATGTGAGAAAATAACGCAAGACATACTCGTATTTTACATTGACCGGTTTTCCTACAAAAAAACAACCCTATCCTCTTCAACTACAGTGTTATACATATATTATAAATATGGAGTTCCTCCCCTTTGTTTACTTACATACTTCTGCAGATATTAATTTTACAGTAAGTGTCAATTACGTGTAGCGTGAAGCGTAACAATAGCAACAAGTTTACTGTTTCCTAGTTTCAAAATATGGCAGCTTGGATATGTTTAACAGAAGCTGTTTGTTCAAGCTATTGTTCGAATCCCGTTTAGTATGTTTGTGTTTGTTTATATAAGATTTTCTCCAACTTCTATGTTGTTCGGCTCTGTTGCTTAAAATATACTTGGTTTCGGTAATGTTCTCTTCGATAATATTTTAGGTTGCTTGTAGTTTTCGTTGTACATGGAAGTTATTTAAGTTGTAGGATAGAATGTATTGGATTATTTGGATTCATTGTGTTTGCTTTAGATAAAATGTGTTTATAGTATACTCGTATGAACTAACGTATGGTATAGTTTGTTTTCGTATATACCTACATGTCGTGAATAGTTTGAAAATAAATCGTAATAGCTTATACTATTTCTTATGACGGTGAAATATTTAACGTTATTGCAATTGCTTATATAACGTATTAATAGAATAAAAACAAAAATACTATTATATATGATAAAAAATTAGAATCTAACACGAAACAAGGCATTTAGTTTAATTAAAATAATAACAACCGCACTATTTACAAAATATAAAAAAATAAACCTAAAACCTAAACACAGTCTGTATCTTATAAACAATTATAATAATTATTATTAATTAAATAATAAAATTTTACGGCTATTATATTTTCCTCAAATAAATACCATGTCATCACTTGACAATGTCTATTGTTATAAAGATACGTAATAGCGACGAGCTGGCGGCCCAGTTAATCCAAGTAGATTCAATACCACAATTCTGACAAAGGACAGACCGCCGCTGCCTTCCATGTGGTATATACCCGTACATGCTGACAACTTTGACTGTTTTACTATTAATGTTTTACATTTTATTTTACTTAACACATTGAATTATTAAGTATTTTAATTTAAACTTAGATGTTGGGTTTTTTTGTGTACTATTTGTTGATTTACTATGTGTTGATAATGATTTTTTAAATTGATTTAATCAACTGTCGTAGCTACCAAAATCGGCCTTTTGTCTTCTCAGGTCAACCTTGAAGGTTCTATGTTCATGTAGACTTCAACCAGCACTGCAATAAAGTATCAATATTTTGTACGTTTTAACACTTATACTTTAATTTTTATAAAGTTATTATTATTATGTAAATGACATGAAAATAAATTCAAAAGGACATAACATAAACAAGAGTCTAGAGTGCGTCTGTTCTTGCAACAAAGCTTTGAATCTTTGGCTTTTGTCAGACTGAGATTACAATCTTTTTCTTACACCTAAATCTATACACATCACAAAGGGCGCGCCGGGGCACTCCCTAAAGTTATAACTATGTAAAAATGTTTTATAAGTTACTGTTTTAACGTTTGTGTGTGTATGTGTGTACATACTGTACTTAAATGTATAAATGAAGAACAACCAATTTTTTAATATTGTTTTGCAGAAATATATATTTTTTCTATAAAAACAAAAAACGATCTTCAGTTTTTTTTTTATTTAGGTTTAGGTTGTAAAAATGTATTTTTATAACTTATGTCATTATATTGTTAATATCTTTTACAATGAAGCTCAATTCGTTTTTTTTACAAAATCAGTTTTCGGTAACAGAAGTTATTTACCCCAAAGTTTAACAGAACGCCATAAATTCAAAATAATTGCTTATAAACTCCGTCTTTCGTTTTCCCTATTTCTTTAATTCTATTGGATCGCTGGCAACACCAAAACCCTATCCCCTCGCGAATCGGCGTTGAGCGTATGGTTTTTCTCATTTCCTTACTCGGAGCTCGTACATTTATTTTTATTTCGTATTTGTATTCGTTTCCTGTGAAGTCATATTTTTTTTCGCGACGTCTCCATATCGTATCCGTCAGTAACGGAAGCGAGACGCCTTTGTTAAGCTTGTATCGCTAGGAAATAATTTCGTGATTGGTCCCCTTGATGTTTAGATACCTTTGTGTTATAATGTGTTTAATATGAGAAATATGATTTTTTAAGGATATTTCCTTATTCCCTTTTCTAGAAAGAAACAATATAGAATATTTTTTAAATGTCTTTGACGTTTCTTAGGATAATTCTTTTGATGTCAAATATATTTTGCAAATATATTTCGCACCGTGCCTCGGAGAGCACGTTAAGCCGTCAGTCCCGGTTGTTATCATGTAAACCTGATAGCGATTGTTACTCATAGTAGGGAATATATCCACCAACCCACATTGGAGAAGCGTGGAGGATTAAGCTCTGATCCTTCTCCTACATGGGGAAAGAGGCCTATGCCCAGTAGTGGGATATTACAGGCTTAAGCGTAAATAAGACTGCGCTCAATAAATTAAGACCACGTGAGTTACTCGCACAATATTTAATAGGTCTGTACTTGAGTATAATACTCCATTCTTTTTTTTTTTTTTTTGATATCGCAGTGTAACCCATTTACGGGTGATATCCAGGATGCCCGGGTAGGCATTCTTAGACCGTATGTCGGCTTAGCACTTGGGGGTGCACTACCGACCAAAACCCCTGCGGGAGCCTTCAACCGCTTTAATTGGAGGGTCCCGGATCTGCTGGCAACAGGATCCCTCCAGCGACAGGCTGACCTCGGCGAAAAGACCAGACTTCTCCTCCATGGGACTGTCCGGCTCACCTCTGATAATACTCCATTCAATTTATATAACATCAGTCCACACCAACATATCCGTACAAAACTCTCAATAATAATAGCGTAAGCGTATATTTTGCAAAATCTACGCTAATTTATAATACATTGGAAAGAATATTTATTAAATGTATTATAAAAAAAAGACAATAAATATTTTACAAACAAACTCTAAATGACCCTCATATATGGGTAAAATTTTAAGTTTTTTTTTTCCTATTTTGATAAAAACAAAATACTGCTTAGTAGCATTCACAGTATCTCTCTCTCTCTCTTTCTCTCTCTCTCTCTCTCTCTCTCTCTCTTTCTCTCTCAATACAAACGTTCATGCGTTACTCCACAAAATTGCAGTGGTTGGTTTTCATTCTAGTGATATCACTTTAAAAAAAGTGATAAAACACGCTACTTATACGGATTATTATTTTTAAATAATATTATATACTCTATAATTATACATTTATAGAGAAAAGGTTTAAGAATTTATCTTTTACAATCCGTAAAATATAGTGTTAATAATAGAGTACTATTGAAAACCTTTGCATACGAAATCCTAAAACGAATACAACCTGAATCAAGTCGAACTGAAATTGAGTATTTGAATATTTTTTGCATCACATAAACTGGTATCGACCGACTTAACCCGGCCCTTTCAGGAGCTGTTATTTATGCCCTACAATCTTTACCCTCTCGACTTTGAAGAGTCGACATTTATAAAATGGATACAGTAATCTGCACCATACTCTTGGGCCTTGTAACGCCATAAAGAAGAATTTTCACGTGTTTTACGGCTTAGTTCAGGAGTTACGTCGCCTTCTGCACGTACTTTCCTAGGACAGATTTACTCTACACGTGTTGCCGCCATTTACGTTCTTTATAGAAAAATTACGTGCTGAAATTTCACTACACCCCTAGTATACAACTCGTAACAAAAATACTTCTGACAGTTTGACAGTTTTCTTTAATAACGTAGAGTAGTTTGTTATTTACTAACTTATATCCGAGACTGTTAGTATTCATGGATATCGTTTTAAGTGTCCTCATATCATATTGTGAACATTTTTATATGATCTACATTATTTGTCTCCCCACCGTGCCTCGGAGAGCACGTTAAGCTGTCGGTCCCTGTTGTTATCATGTACACCTGATAGCGATCGTTACTCATCGCAGGGAATATATTCGCAAACCCGCATTGAAGCAGCGTAGTGGATTAGCTCTGATTCTTCTCCTACACGGGGAAAAAGACCTATGCCCAGCAGTGGGATATTACAGCCTTAATGTATATAATTGAAAATTCATAAATTTAATTTCATTTTATTGAAACAAAGGTGTTTTTGTCAGTTTAACGTCACTATTCGATGTTTTACTCAACTGTGATTATACCTTTACCTATCAGCGACACTGACAACTCTTTGCTCTTTAAGCGCTAATAAAAATCCAGACCATTTCATTTATAAACGAAGAATACAGCCCTCACGTGTTTATCCACGTTTTTTTATGATACGTTTCATTTCCCTCAACATTGTTTATCAATTCTAAAGTAAAGTAATATTATAATAACGTAAAGTAATATTATAAAACATATCTTCTAAAATAAACAGACTAATCCAAATATGTGTGACGTGATTATTTTTAGTAATTAGAGTTTCAGTAATTACATTTTGACTTGATTGACTAATTTACACAAATAAAATATTTGATTATTTTTTAAAAAAAACAAATTGAACACAGTCATGTGACAATTAACATTTTATAAATAGCCACTGCATTAACTAAAGAACTTTATAAAAATAAAAAACAGAAAACTGTATTTTTTGTTATTTAATTGTTCCTAAAATAAAAAGAATTTAAAACAGCAATGAAATAAATTACTACATTAACACGTTAACTTTAGTAAATTTTACTACGCCTATTATTATTTATTAATTCTAAATAACACAAGTACTTCATTATACTTTACTTACATTAGATATGAGTTGTTTTTGTAATACTAACATTAAGATATGGACTATGTCTGAAACAAACTAAATAAATAAAATAAATAAATTACAATGTATAACACTGAATAGCACATACAAACTTACACGAACACTAAATCTAACTTTGAAATAGTATGCGGAATGTTCGTAGACTTTGAGCTACGGCGTAGCGGTTTGACACTACGTAGAACTTACATTTTTTTTGGGCTACAACACAAAACAAAACTAGAAATGTAAATTCCGTATGTCATTCGTAGTTTTTGCATCCTCGACAATATGTAGACTTATGTTGGGACGGTTTGCGTGTCGTAATCTAGCAAACGTTCATGTTTTGTTAGTATTTGTCGACGGACAGTCATTATATGTAAGTTTATTTCAGGTGTGGGGGCTTATTAAAAATTAAATAATTTATTTCTGTGTGTGAAACGAGATGATTTTTTTTAAAATCTATTTGTGAAAGTATTCTTACATTCATTTGATAAAGGAAATCTAACAATAGATCTATACTAATAAATAAAATTTGATGTCTGTTTATTATATTAAAATAACCGCTTTTTGCTAAATTCATATATATTCATATATATATGCACAAAGAGAGAATGATTTGGCTTATCCTTCAATTTCATGCCTCCGACTGCATATTATCTACGACGTTGCATAAAGTTCCGAAGGACTACCGTATTAATATATTTTAAATGTACAGCACAAAATGTTTGATATTGTTTCTATTTATTTCGCTGACTTTGTGTGCATATTGAATTTTTATCTTGTTCCAGCTTTTTCAGTTGATTTTCTATTATTTGTTCTTCACGCAGGCGGGTTTTTTGTTTTTTTTTTTTTTTAATTATCATTTTATTTATGTCTTTTTAGTCAGACAAATTGCGTAATCGGTTCAATTTATTAAAACAGTTTAAATCATGTGGTTGATTAAGTAATTTTTTAGGGTCAAGAGAACTGATAGCAAGCCCGGAGAAAGATCTCACTCTGCTCAAAGCAACGTAAGCCTCCTTTAGCAAATAGGTGACTGCTTAAGTCAACAACTATTAGTTTTAATATAATGAAATTATTATTAAAATTATTTGTTTGTATTTGGTATTATGTATTTGTTATTGATTTTATTAATGTAATTGTAAATTGGTGTGACATTTATTAATTTTTATTTGTAATTTTAATTGTATGTTTTTTTTAACCATTGTATTTTATTAGAAAGGCTACACCCCGAAGTTGATCGTCGCCTAGGAGGCGAGTTTGGCATGGCATAGGCGTGGGAAAGAGCAAAGTCCACATTTTTTAAACTTTAATATTGTATTTCTTTATTAGTATTACGATAATAATAATCATGATATACCTTTTTAAAATCCTTGTATTGTGCTCTTCAATTTGATACCCATCTTGTAGAATTCGAGAAAAAAAATTTTTTTTTATTAACTACAATAGCTTCGCGGAGCCGCCATGTTTGATTTTTTTTTAATGTCACCTATTTAAGAACACTTGGGCAGCTAAGACGAACCTAACGATACCTCAATTATGTAAATCCGTTCAGTGGTTCTGGAAATATGAGGTAGTAAAGAATATTACATACATACAAGATACGCGCGAAAAACATAACCCTTCCTTGGCAGTCGGGTAATAACGTGCTATAATTAAAAGTTTTCATTCCGAAATCGTATTTTTTTGTGTCTTTTTTACAAATATATGTATGCGATGTGGAACATACCTTTAAATTTTGACCTTTCTTGTTGAGCCTATAATTTATGTAGAATAGAGTAATGAAACTAAATAACGTAAAGCAGTATTTTCTTTTATATGACAAGGCCAGCAAACAAGCATAAGGCTCACCTGATAGTAGACTATAGACACCTGCAACATCTGAAGCATCGTCTGCGCCTTGCCGACTTTACAATCCCTCTCAGGAGCTCTCGTCACCGTACTCATCATAGGAAAACAAAATTGCTTGATAGCAATATTATTTGGCTGCGATCTTCAGTAAGGTCGAGGTATTTCCCTAGTGGGGCAGCTCCAGATTTTGACCAGGAAATATCGTGCTGTGCGCTACCTCAGTTAAGTAGTAGTGTATGTATATTCGCTTCAGCCTGTAATATCCCACTACTGGGCATAGTCCTCTTTCCCCATCTAGGAGAAGGATCAGAGCTTAATCCAATGCGGGTTGGCGGATATATTCCCTACTATGAGTAACAATCGCTATCAGTTTTACATGATAACAACCGGGACCGATGGCTTAACGTGCTCTCCGAGGCACAGTAGGGAAGACTGCATAAACACCCAGACCACGGCAAACACCTGTATGGCCAATACAAATGTTCGTCATGTGCGGGGATCGAACCCGCAACCGCCAGCACTACAGGTACAATCCATGGCTGTGACCGCTGCGCCAATGCGGCGTCGGCGCGGGCCGTATGTATATTACAAAGCTAAATTTACGCTCAGGGTTTTATACATAAAAGTTATGAAAAACCCCTTTTTCGTCCCTTGAGGCTTAACCTGCAGTCCTGCTCTACATTTTAATAGTTTGATGTTCTATGCTGCTGGCACAACAAGGTCCAGTAACCGGTAGTGTAGCATATAAACGTCGGCAACACAATGACAGGTGTTAGTTTCCTTGAAAATATTTCTAGAAAAAACACGGTCTTTCATCACAAGTAACCTAAGATTTAATGTGTTAGTGTCCGTGCTTGCATACATATAATATATAAGAGAAAATTTTACAAGTTTCCAACCCTCATAATCTCTTGCATTATCTCCGATGAACTGTTCCTTTGTTTATGTTGATAGATGAAAATGAAAAATCAACGCACCCCTTTTTCGTAACTTTTCCATCTATTCAAAGCGAACGCACACAGCTGCAGTTAAGATTGTTCTTGAACGATTATTGATGCAAATTATAAGCAATATATATTATATATAATTATATGTTTGTGCTTAAATTATATTTAAATGGTTTTTATTGGATGTATTTAAGTCAATATATGCGTCATACAAAACGTAAGCTTTTCTTTTACAAATCTAGTCACACAAAATTATTTTTTTTATTTATATGTAATTTTGATGTACATTGTGTGTAGTTAAATTTATTAGAACATAACATAATTTTGTACACTGTTGCCTTATAAACAATCTATCAAAGTATCTTCTTCCTATTATTTCACAGGTTCTTATCTTGAATAGGATAAAAATACGTGATATAACTCAGAGATACCCGCCACAGCATTAGTGGAGTGCGCCGCAATTTTTCCCATAAAATATTCATTGTGTACGATTCTACGACGGAGTAACTACGGGGCCTTAGAATATAGTATGTAATAGAAATGATATCGTGTACTATGTGATATAAGGAATCGTCTCGTCAGCTCGTTGAGACATTCAGAAACGAGATCTTCGTATGTCTGTATAAAACGTAAAAAAATCAAGTACTTTTATTTATTTTCCAGTAGGGTAGCAAAACTTTGTACGATATATCTGATGGTAAGCGCGTAGCCTGTGAACGCCTGCATTACCAGAATCAAACTCAATCAAAAGCAAAAAAAAAATGCGACCGAAGATAGTAGTTGAAACAGTACATCGTAAACTAAAAATTACTAAGAATTTATTCAAATAAGTACAATAATTGTAAATTTTGTTAATGTATCTCGTGGTTTTACCCACATAACTTTCGATTAAGTAAGTATGACATAGTAAAAAATAGCCTCTGTTGTTATGTATCTCCATATCGATGCCTAACAGCCAAAAAGGGTTAAGCGACATTTTTTGAGAAACTGAGTTATATATATAGTTTATATATATAGTTGTATTCGATTCTAACTATATATATAACTCAGTTTCTCAAAAAATGTCGCTTAAACCTTTTTGGCTGTTAGGCATCGATATGTATTTACATCAAGTGTCATTGTTATCATTTCACTAATTTTTGGGCGAAATCGTAACAAACATCCATATAAACTTTCCCGTTTATAATACAGGATTAGTTATTCTTAAAAATGTAACTCATAGGTTAAGATAGAAATGAAATTTTTGTGTAAAATTACATGTAGATAATGTAAGATATAATTATATTAAATAATTTTAGTAAATATTTTATATATTCATAAAAAAAAAAAAATTATCTCGAATAATTAATAAAATAGTTACAAAACAAAAAAAAGTTTTCATATCATACGTTAGAATAAGAACCGGTCGGTGGGCTCACGTCTCTGTTAGAGACATTAAGATAGTCTAAGTTAAGCAATGATGTTGTTGAATAACGCCTACGTTGATAAAAAATAGCATGTGATTCAAAAGCCTGTGGATGTATTTAAACTGTATTAAAAAAAAAAAAACGTGTAAATTAAACGTAGCCCATTTCCAAAGTATTTTCTGTTTTAAGGAGGCGTCGGTGGCTCACAATATTTTCACCCTCATTTGTATAATGCTCTGTACCTTCAAATGAAGTGAATATTATTATTTTTATTTCAATTTATCATATATTTTCTGGGGCAGCGAAACGCTACACTATTTAAAATACAAAAACCTCCTTTCCTTCTTTAGTTTTTTTTTTTTTTAATTGTTATTAATTCTAATTTGAATAATAATTCGAATAAAACTCAGTTAAATTATGACAATCTGTTTTATAAGGCAATCCCTTTATTTAAAAAATTCGTGCTAGAGAAATGACTTCGACCAATAATTTTTTATTAAAATAAAGTGTATTTATGTGAAACACAGATATCTCGCGTTTGTTGAGAGAGAGTGTTGTGAGAAATAGTATAACTTTTTTATTTATCGATCGATTGACATGAAATAAGCACTAAATGTTAATTGAAGCTTGCCACAATTACATTAGTGAAAACCGCATCTAAATCGGATAAGCCATTCCTGAGATTAGCGTGCACAAACATATTACATTTACGTTGTTATTATATGTACGAGTATATTGATGTAATTTACAACATAATTTGTATGATAGTATATTATACAAATACATAATTATGCATACGATCATCTGTTACTAAAGTAGGCGAAAAATTAATCACATTGCTTACAGCGATTTTATTCAAATTCTTACGTTACATTGGAATGTGGTTAAACGTCGAGTCAATCCAAACGCAAACACTAGAAAAGTAAAACTAAAGCGATATAGTAATGTCACATACAACGTATTGAAAGCTCAAACACAATTGGACAATTTCGGTAAAGGTCTTCCTTTATATTTATTACCATCATTTTACCAAACAATTCTTTATTTAACCAAATACATTTGCCGTTGTTAAAAATGTTATAACACTTTATTACAATGAAATAAGGGCTAATTTTGCTATGAATTATAGTTTGAATTTAGCAAAACTTTACATAAATCGCTGGCTGGTTGCCATATATTCGCTGCCGCAAAAAAATCGTCCGTCCAAAAATAAAAGGTGTAAGAGAATTGTTCGAATGCAAAACTTTGATAGCGAACATAAGTTTGAAACACTATCATAATATTATTCAAAAGCCATTTTTGAAAGATTTACATTTTAACTTGACAAAGGAAAACTTTATTTAACGCATTTCCTATTCAAGCATTTTAAACAAACAGACACTTTTGCCATGCTATCTCTATATGCATCTATTTGGTATAGAACAACAAATAAATACGAAAACACAAAACAAGTTGTACTCAACAGTCTACAACTGTTACAACTATTACTAATTAGTACTTACACTAATAAAAGTTAGTAGGAGTGTAAGTTGTACACTAATGGCTATTATATACAAAAATAGTATCAATATAATTATTACCTAATTATCCGAGTAACTTATTAATTGTTTAAGTTTAGTTTTGTATCATAAAATCATTTAGTTCTAGTACGCAAATTTATTACTTATTAATCGAAATAAATAAATAGAAGAAATATGCATCTCTATAAAATATTATTTTACAATAACACTCTAAAAAGAAAGAGAGAACAAAATATATTTTTGACAATAGTAAAAGAGAAGACTTTGTTAAAAAGGTTCAATAAATTTTTAAACACAATACCTTTATACTCATTTTATGAATATTAAACTGTGTTAAAAGCAATAATTCTATTTTTTCAAACGAAAAAATAACTGGCAGAATATTTTTGCACCATAACTCATTTCCCACGTGACCCTTAAAACCGCGTAATTCAAATCACGAACGTAAATAAACGGTTATACCACCATTTAGCGCCGTTATGGTGCAATGAATTAAAAATAAGCAAGGATAGGGCTTCTGGTATTAATTTCGGTGTAATCGACTTCACGTCACGCGATATGGGGGAATTTCTGTGTATTGTGAACAATGACGTTATTCTGTGACTGTTTAAGTTTGGACGGTATGAACTTCTCTGGCAAATTCCGGTGTTGTGTTGAAAAAACTTGCATTCGAGTTGTTTCGAGTATCGATTCCAGTTCGGTACAAATATTCATAAATTTAAAAAAATCATTTCTCTTTTGGGTGACTAATTTAAGTTTACCATCCATGTCTCGGGAGCACATAAATTGTCGATCTTGGTTGTTATAATAGGTAATTAACAGAAACTGTTACTAATGACAACTATCCGCCAAGCCTTAATTGATCAATCAAACGAATAAAGTTCTAAAATCTAAAAAGTTTTTTTTAGTAAATACTCATACATTTCCACTGGGCTTAAACTATCTTCACGGCGATTTTAATGCAGAACAATGCATAGTTTAGTCATAATTTATCCATAATTACATGTAACCCAAAGGTTGTCTGGAAGAAATCGCTCTTTTAGCCATAAGACCGCCTTTGTACATCTTCCTCTAATTATACTACTTTTGTTTGTATCTTTTAATGGTGTGCAATAAAGAATATTATTATTATTATTATTATGTTTTATCATAAAATATTCAAATCTTGTTTAACCAGCTAAATTTAAACAATAAATATATATCATACGAAAGTAGGTGTACAAACAAACTAATAATGAGGTACAGTATCACAAATGAATGATTTAAAGAGTTAACTACGTACGTAGTAACTTTTTTATAATATTGAACGTAAAATGGCAAAATTTACTACTGTTATTCTAAAGCCCAGTTAGTATAAAAATTTAAAGCTGAGTTGATGCTATCACATATTTTTTAAATCTTCACGATCCTATGTAGCTGTATCTATAATATTCATCTACTAGTGGGACAACTTACAGATTAATACATTACCATATACTGTATACAATACAGCACGCTAAACTTATCTAGTAATATTTTAAATACAATCTCTAATACTAGAACGCTTAAAGATTTTTTTACGTCGACAGTATGTATGGCATAATGTATGTACATTTTGCTTGTATTGGTATCAAAATAATAACCCAAAAAGACGAATTCTATCTACTCTAAATAAAAATATTAGGTACAAAAGTCTTAAAAATAATAACACAAAATATCCGTCGACTTATTCATGGTCGAAGGAACATTCTATCAAATGTCAAGAATCGACCTTTCCAAGATTGTTTTCAGCGAAGCAATCGACCCGTGAAATCAACGACATAGAGACGTAAGACTGCCGCACATTGTAACAGTTTCTATTAAAAATTCTCTAGGAGACACTGACTTTCACACAAATATTTTTTTTAAACTAATTATCTTCGAATTACGTATATTACTGTTTATTATTAGAAACACAATCATTGTAAAACTATTCATAGTTCGCATTGTGCTGGTTATTATATTCTCTCGTACTCTTATACTTTTAATAGTAATTATGTTTGTTAGCAAACAAAAAAAAACGACTTAAATCGACAAGTAATACAACGTAAGTAGACGAAAAAAATTAACAAACGCACTAGTCGCCACTGTAATTTTCGAAGGTTCCCCTCGATTTTTCTGAGATGCAATCATCAAATCTTGGTTTTTTTATCATGGTACCACCTTTGAAATTTTTGCTTTCCGACACAAAAAGAAATAATAAGAATAAGTTCATAAACGACGGAGTTATCTAAGAACACACATAAAATAATATATATACGGTCGAATTGAAAAACCTCCTCCTTTTTTGAAGCCAGTTAAAAAAATAGTATATAATAAGTATTATACTTTTAATTTTTCATTATGAGTAGTTAAAATTTTGTAGAATCCAGTAAGTATTTTGTTACCTTGATGTGACTCTACCGTGCACTCTACAAATTTCTTAGGAAAAATTAATACAATGTGCGGTCACGCTAAACGCCACTTTGCAATCTTCAAATTGTATCTTCACTGTATCAGATTTGTATTAGGTCTTATTTCATAGTTTTGTGACGTTACTATTCCGGAATAAAGGATTATATGAAACAATATGTTGTATTCGACGATGTTATGAATTATACACGAGATATAAAGGAAACTATCGTTCAAATCATCAAATTGAACATCTTTTTTCACTCAAAAAATGTGGGTAGTATTTTCTGTATCAGACCCAGATACTTGTCAGCAGGATGAATTCGAAGTTTCAGTAATAAAACAAAGACAACTTTTGTCTTCCAAATTGGAAAATATTTGTAGCTAAATTTTAATTAATGTTTGATATATGCTTAAAACAGGCACTGATTTTGTGTTATGTTTACCTAGTTTTTTTTCGTATTAAATATGCATCCTATTTATTTTACTTTTATTTAACTTTTAATTTAACTATTATTGAGCTCAAGTGTAATTTTCCATAATGTACGGAGTGTTTTAAAATTATTTATTAATGCTGATACGTATTTGTTAATTTTTTTTTTTTTTTTTTTGTAAAAACAATAAAATCAAAGGTGTACAAACGATATCACAAATTCTATCTACAAAATACATTTAGCGGTCTCTGTGACCGCACCTCGATACTCGCGTGAAAAAATGTATGACTGTGGTTAAAGACTAGTATTCTGTATGTAGTAATGCATGACATGTTTGACTTGCTTACTTAAGTAGTCAACTATAGAAAAATTTCATAAAGTGCTCATTGCACAATTTATTTTTCCAAAATAAAAATAAATCGAAATAAAAAATTACTTTATTAAAAAAGGTTGTATTAATATATTTTAGCTTAAATTATATTTGTTTTAATTAACTATAGATAAAGTTAAAGCTACCATAGATTTGCAAGTAGTCCATACGACTGTAACAGAATATACTTCATTTACTACAAAAGTATTGACATTGTTATGATTCTAACTGATGTATATAAATAATAATGAGTTTCAAAGTAAGTATTTAGAAACTTCGTTTCATTTTTACTACAAACACTATAATTTTTGTAATACACTTATACAATTCAAAATGAGTAATTTAGTTCATGTATAGTAACAATTTGAAGATAATTATTTAAAGTCAAAAAGTCACTAATAATAATATATGAGTCTAACACTTCCTAATTGATAAACGTCCAACTAGTTCGAGAAGCCTCTCGACCAGATTTCTCGAAGGATCTATCAATCGTGTGTCAATTACCAAGTTCGACGGCAGACGACGTCGATATCCGCTTTAGGCGAACTGAACACAACATTTTTAGATATAAATTTTGAATTTGAGTTTAAAAATAATGAGGGGACTATTTATTTATAGGTATATATGTATTATAGGCGCTGTAGTAATGGTCTATGTTTCAGTCGCTATCACGTTGCTTATTACGTTTTTTCTTTTAATTAAACGCATTATGAGCAAGAAGAAAATATATGTAAAATTTATAATATTGGTGGTATTATTGTGCGCTATATTTTTATACAAACGTACATTTTTTTAAAGTTTTTTTAATAGTTACAAATAATAAAAAACAATATACATGTTAGTAGAAGAATATTTAACAATGAAGACTTAATTATAATACAATCGATCTAATCCTATTGTATTTGTTTTATTGTTTATAATTTGATATTTCTTAAAATAAAGCGTATATTAAGCAAAGTCTAATAATTATCATATATATTAATGCACTAAGGTTAAGATGTTTGCCTCCCTTTTAAGAAAAAAACTCACAATCACTCCTCATAAATTATATATCACTTTATAGATAATTGCTTGCTCTACTGGCATCAGTAACTAAATTTTTAAACTATTTAAAAAGAAAGGCTAGGTATGCTTTAAGAAGAAGGAAGGATTTTTTCCTCAAATCATTAAACTGAGGTAGGGCACAGCAGGAATTTCATGCTCAAAATATGGAGCAGCCCGACTGGGGTAGTACCTCGACCTTACAGAAGATCACAGCAAAATAATACTGTTTTCAAGCAGTATTGTGTTCCTGTTGGTGAGTAAGGTGACCAGAGCTCCTGGGGGGATTGGGGATTGGGTCGGCAACGCGCTTGCGATGCTTCTGGTGTTGCAGGTGTCTATAAGCTACGGCAATCGCTTACCATCAGGTGAGCCGTACGCTTGTTTGCCGACCTAGTGCCACAAAAAAAAAATCAATGCGGGTGAAACCGCGGGGTCCAGCTAGTATTGAATAATAATTCATACTATAAGCAAAATAAATAACTTGATCATTTATTTTCTAATCTCAAAAAATAATTATATTCCCTTACAATAACGCGTATATTCATCATCAATACATATAATAAAAAAGTGAATGTAATATGTTTGTGAACAGTACTCTCATAAACAGTTATTCAATTTAGATGCAGTTGCAGTACAAATTTTTATTATTATTAATTATTATTATTTGCTAATATATTGTGGATAGTATCACTTAACATTTAATACTTGTTACATGTTAATCGGTTCATAAATAAAAAATTATGCCAATTTAAAGAATCACGTCAAATATGTAAATATCCAAACGACAATGTTTATAATCAAAAATATACCAAAGAAGATATCCAAAAAATGCTGTCCAAAGTTACTATTCCACGCAGACAAAGTCGTGGGGACAGCTAGTTTAAAATAAAAACGGAAAAACAAAAACAGGGAAACAATTTTAATTAATAAAATTAAAAAAAAACAACATACAATACAAAATTAGTTTTTTATTAACTTTTTCATTGCAGCAAATCAAGCTAATGACCCCATTTTGTCCTAATCAGTAAGTTAATTTCAAATTTATTTCCATCAAACTTAAAGGGTATGTAATGAGTGAAATATTTCTGTAAATGAATATAATGTTAAAAGCACACGCCACCCTTAATGGTAAACACATTCTCCGCCGTTTTAATCAATTAGCAAACAACGGTAACGAATGAAACGCAAAACCTAGTAATTAATCATGAAGGTAATAAAGAAGGCGAAAGTACTAGTTCGCGTGGAATCTAGGACGTGGATTTAAAAGAATTCCCTTATTAATAATATTTAAAAGTTTTTTGTAATTTATTTTTAATGCAAACAGTGCAATAAAGTATGGACATCAATGACGATTTTATTAGACACTCAAATAAAACATACAATTATTAGTCGTACCTTGTTTTGATACAGAATATTTATCATACATTACCTGCGCACGTTGCTACGCTTTTTTTCAGGTCATAACAACTCCGAAACCTTTGTCTTATGATGTCATTTCTATAAAGGACATACAAATATACATTCATTTTTATATATATAGATAAAAATATTCTAATTTATTTAAGGAAGTGTAACACTTTTCTGTAACTTACTCTACGAAGATTTAAGTTCATCTTTAGTATTTTTTTTTAATTTCTAAGCTAATTAATATTTATTATTAGTGTGATATACTTTGAAAAAAAAAACAGTAGCTGATGATTGTAATATTAAATCAGCGAAATGTATATACGATTGCACGAAACTGAAATTTTTCTTTTGGGTTCATTATCGTCAGAATAAGATATTTATATAAGATAAGATAAATAAAAAATAAAACTATATAGATATTCACTAATAAAGTATGGTGATCCGGATGAGCTAATTTTTGATATCAGTAAAAGTTAATAATATAAATGATAGTTTAAGTAAATGCACCTATCAATAAGGCGGAAATCAATAAGGGTCTCGGAAGCCAGTTGTTATCGGGCACACACGAGACACGAAGGGCCTTTCTGCCACCAAGTCGAGAGTTATCTAAACATTCCCCTATAAGAATGTTAATAGTCCTAAACACAATAAACTGAACTGGTCACGCGAACGTGGCACGCTAGGATATTGTGTGTTTGTCCAATGTTAGCTTTCATACCTGTTTGTCCAAAAAGATAAGTTTTTTTCTCTAATAATTATTGTGGACATTTTTCTATAAGTTTGACACTCTTCAGTTCTTCAAAGTTTACTGGTTTCTGGTACTTTGTCTTTGAATACTTTTCAGAGTTTGCGATTTTTGTGGCTAATGTTTCTCGTGTTTGATAGCTTGCTTATTTAATAACATTTTACTTAAATAAATATAAAAGTACTATGAACGTTCCTAGTGTACATCAAATAACAAGAATTTTGCTACATTAACAAACGCTAAATCATGCTTAGTTTTCCTAATTAAGCATTAATACAAGTCATACTAATTCCTATAACGTATAGTATTTACTTACCAATAATAATAGGCAAAATATTTGAACTTTCGTCTTTAAACTGTTTGTGATATTATGACAAATAAAATTTCATTAAATAAGCTTTTTTACAGCTTAATGTTTAAGAACGACAACAGTGTCAGTTGAGTGTGAAGCGTTTATTTACTATAGTAAAACATAATTTCCGTTAAATATCTTGATATCAGAATCGAAGATATGAAATTACACGTGTACATAAGTGAAGTCGATAGGTATTCGAATATGCGAAGAGAATTTTCAATTTTAAGCCAACGCAGCATCGGGAACATTAAAATAAAATACGTCGTCGTCAGCAGTCACGTAAAAACCATCCATCAGCTCAAAGGCTTTATGCCGCGGTATTGACGCGAAGCGAATTTTTGAAAAATGTAAAAAAGGTCGCGCTGGATGTCACGTAGTGTCCATTTATTTCGACTTCGAATTCTTGAGGGGTCGAAGACGTCACGTTATTTCGGGTTTCCGTTTTCAATGAACTCTCTCTTTTAAATTACTGCGATTCTCATTTTCTATGTTTTTGAACATTTGTAAAAGCTATCGGAAGTTGGACACCTCATTTTTTTGTCTTACTTTGAGTCACGCTTTGGTTCCTGGAAAATTATTAGTTGAAACGGCTTTATCTTTTTATAACATATTTTTTAGGTAATAAATAATATTAATAATAAATATATATACATATGGATGTACGATATTATTTTTAAAAACTCAAGGACATTTGTAAAAAAACGGTATTTTGTTCACGTTTCTATTTTAATTGGAAAAAAGTACTCAATTTTATTGTTTTGAAAATGACTTTTTACTGTCTTGATTCTATGTGTGATCATAAATAATACTATTTATTAGCAATATATGAAAATACTTAAAGCACTTCTTCTCTCAATATTTTAAAATATTTCGTAAAAGTCTTCCACACTATTAATTCTAGACTTTCGCTACGTGGACGTTTACTAACAACGGATTTAATGAAATTCCTGCAGAATCGGCTTACGCTGGTAAAGCTATGAAGTATAGTTAGTCGACAGTAGTATCTAAGAATGTTATTATAATGAATAATGAGCAACCTGAACAACTGGAAACTGTTAAGTAAAATTTATCAAATATTTTTTTTCTGACTTTGAACAATATTTTTCTGACTCTCGTCAAGCAGTTATTTTTGACTTGACTGTTAAGGAAGTGCATTGCTTTGCAAGTATTGTATGAAGTATTGCAGAATAGGTTTTATAAATACTAACTGATTTATTCAGCCTCTAACGTCCCCTAGTTCCTCATCCGCCATTGAATAATTGTGTTTGCTCGCAAGCGAAAAAAAAACGACTTCAATTACATCGAAGAGTAATACAACGTAGATCGACGAAAAAATAGTCAAGTAACTACGCGTTATCAAAGATTACTCAAAAAGTAGTTATCAGATCTCGATAAAATTGATTTTATGTGACCACATGATAAACAAAATTTAAAAATTACACAATTAAATTAAAATTACTAGTATTAGTAAAATTAAAATATTATAAAAATATAATAAAATAATAATATTATAAAAATATTAAAGCCTCAATTAAGCCTAAATTTACCAGCCTAAAATTACTAATTATTACAAAATTAAATTAAAATTTATCAAAATACACCCAGTAAAAAGTTATTGCGGATTTTCGAAAGTTTCCCTCGATTTCTCTGAGATCCCATCATCAGATCCTGGTTTCCTTATCTTGGTACCAAACTAGGAATATAATCTTTCTAACAAAAAAAGAATTATCAAAATCGATACATCCAGTAGAAAGTTAAGCGGTATAATACAACGTAGGTCGACGAAAAAAGCGTCAAGTAAAAACGCATTATTAGATATAACTCGAAAAGTAGTGGTTAGATCTCAAATAAATTTAAATAGGACCAATTGGCACACACAACCTTTCGATTAAAAAAAATTGTCGAAATCGGTCCACCCGGTCAAAAGTTCTGATGTAACATACATAAAAAAAAAATACAGTCGAATTGAGAATTGATCCTCCTCCTTTTTTGGAAGTCGGTTAAAAAGGAGAATCCTCCGACCAGACGGGTGTTGTGTCTGGTGAGGTACTGCCCGCCGGTTGTTATCGGGTTCTTGTATATATTTTCAACCTTTGGATAACTTTAATGTCGTGATGTAGGATACGTCAGTTCTTATGTGGCACGATAGATGTCGCCACACGTCTCACTACTGGGCTAAGGCCTCTTACTCCATTTAGAAGTGTGAGCTTAATCCGCCAAGCTAATTCAGACATATAGAATATACTGTTACTGTAAATATATAAACATATAGACTTACATATTAGACTCGTGTCAATTTGAGGAAACAACATACTAGTATTTTACTTTTCTTCGGAAAATGGATCATCCACCACGAAAGAATTTTTCAATTTGTACCAGTAGTTCCTGATTTTAGGTTTATAGCATGTTGTTATTATGAATTACAATACTAATGTGTTCATAAAAATATTTTTTCCAGGTCAACGAAATGCAGCGGCGGTTCTCCACACCGGGAGCGCAGGAGACGCGAGGAGGATGTGTCCTCAGGCTTCAGCGCGGCCTTGCATCGAACACCTCCGCCTCCACCACCAGCGCTATTGCGACGACTCGGGGTCAAGGAACCGACAGGGGTTGGAAAGGTTTGTTTTACATATTTTTTTAAAGTGAAACTATCTATTGCCCCAAATTTTTTCGTTAGTCTATCGCACGACACGACACGGTGACCGCGAATATAGCGGCGCCCATAGCTTGCATCAGCTGACCGTGCAGCATTTATATTTTCACTTATTCGCACAAGTTTTCCGCGATAATTGTGTGTTTTGGTCTATATATTAATTTAAAAAAATTATTCACTAAAGTTTCACTTGCATTGTGGTTTCATAAAACCACACAACGTTTTTTTCTTTTTATATATTTTAGAAATGGTAAAATATTGTGATACATACAACCATCCAACCAAATATAATAACCAAATATAAATATTTAACATAAAATTAAAGCGAATTGAAAATTATTATCATCAGAAGTATCGCAGGCTTATTTTTATATCACTGTTTTAAAAAAATGCGTTCACTTATAGCTCCTTAAATCAACAAAACTCTTTCTAATAAACGTATTAAATAAAGAGTAGAAATCCTAATCCTTCGAGACGCTTCCATCAATTTGCAAACAAGTAAGCGCACACTTCAAAACCCCACTCGAAGCTAAACGGCTCTTAGAACTAAAATTAACGCGCGTCGCGAGAAAATTCTGAATGGATTTTTTTTCCAAAAATCTTTAACATATTGACAACTTAATTTGTAAATAACTTCTTAAATAATTAGTATTTCTTTTATTCTAATACAAAGGTTTAATATATACAGTTTTATAACAATGATTTTAGTATTTTTTATGCAAAATTAAGTGCAAGATGGACTCTAGCATAACGCATAACGTATACACCCTATTGATATCGTAATAAACAATTGGGTCCCGTTGCATCCTTTAATACCAAAAAACCGATAATTAACCGCACCGCAGTGCGCGGTATCCCTAAGAATAAATTCGAGAAATAATTCGCGCTAATTTTCGCCGGAACGAAGTCGGGTCACGCTCGTTGATAGATAATGTTGATTGCGGTAGAAATAAGCTGAGCTAAACGAAAGAAATGTTATTTTGGGATGATGCCAAAACGTTATATTAATATGCATCCTAGTATCCCAATAATCTATCATAATGTAATATGATTTTAGCTTATAAAGTGTCAGATTCGTCAATATGCGAGTGACAATGGTTATATAAAAAAAAAACTAGAATATCTTTTGAACTATGAAACATTTTAATGTTTTTTTTTTTTTCTTATAAACCATTAATACCTCATTTCATTTCGCAATCTTTTTTTGTATTTCGATTCCGAATAATACGCGTACTGCGTACATAATTCTTGTCCTGCGATCAACATCCACTGTAATTATTACGATATTGCATCTTGATAAAACAATATTAAAACTGGCATTTCGTGTTGCAGTTTTGACGACGCGTTACCGCAACGGTTACAGAACTGGCTGCAGGTTCGATCCCTTCACATGACATATACTTGTATAGGTCATAAGGTCTGCCGCAGTCAAGACTTTTGAACTCGTGTATTGTGTGTTATTCCGAACTCTTGACACAGGGTCAATCCTAGAAGGGGACGTTAAGTGTGCCGTGTTTATCTTTTATATTCTTAGTTTTTTCAAAATAGCTGACCTGAATATAAGTGAGCTCATTACAATGACGGATTCTCTTTCAAAACAAAAGATCACAGTAAATGCACATAAATAAAGCTGCTAGACCAATACGATCCGCTACTCATTATTAACAATTAAATATATCGCGAAACTTTAGTCTGTAGTAACATATATTAATATAGCGTCATGTATTTAGTGCTCAAGTATACTTACTGAGCCTTGAAACACCAGGTTTAGTAATTGGTTGTATTTAATGAGACAACTGATGATCTGACGCTAATGAGGGCCCTTAACGATGGAAACGTTCAGAACGATATTAATCTTTTATTAACTCAGTGACTTGAACTTAAAAATACAAGTCTTTAAAGGTTTGCTTCTTGGTATGAGAAAGGTAGTCTTTTAAAATAAAAATCCTATAATGATCAGAATGTAACAAATAATAATTATGATGTTTAATTTGTGTTTTTCTGTTGCTTTGTTACTTTTTAATTTGAAACATATTCTATGTAAGCCTCGCGTACAATTTCGACCTCAATATTAAGATTTACTATTCGCTGTTATATTATGTGGTGTAATGTAATATGGCCTATGGAACTTCTAAGTTATATAGCTTGTTAAATAATTATAGATTAACAAATAATAACAAAGAAACAAAATGTACATATCTATATTTGCACAAAAATATATAATATATTCTAAATAAAATTTTATTACATATAACTAATCTCTAGATGACACATATATGATACCTAGCAAATAAGTGTAAATATAGACATAGATAACAAAAATAATAATGTTCAGAAATTAGAAAGGAATATGGTATTATTATAATGCATGCATAATTAACATGGACATTTTAAGCCCGTGGATCAAATTTTTTAAATAAATAAAAAAAAACTAATCACTAGACGATATTCAATCAACATAAATACATTTGTGAACATTATTAATATTTCAACAAAAAAAAAAATAACAATTTCGATCTTCGTTAATAATATAATTATTATAATATTTTTAATAAAAACTTTTTTAAAACACCTATGAGTATAACGCTTTAAACTAATACTAAAAAAGTTATATTTTATATCTCGATGTCGACGCGATCGTTAATACGGAAAACAGGTTTTCCAGTTCAGCGCTCTCTTCGATAACATAAGCGGCCATCTCGTAACAAGTGACACTTCCACATGACTATAAAAATAATTTCTATATGAAAAAATTCTTGTAAAAAATATTCATGATTTGGAAACTTGTTTTAACTTTAAAATCCTTTATTGTATTGTTTAATTATTTTAATGCACGTGCTTTTTTTGACGGCCTCCAGCGTGTATATCTTGTGTCTGGGATACAGAAACATACACAATACTACACAACACAAACTGGTGGTGGTAGTGGTGATGATGATGATGATGATGATGACGATGATGATGATGATGATGATGACAAAACGAATTAAAAATCTAAGGTTATTTCAGCACAAAAAAGCGGAACTGCAAAGCAAGACTACTATATAATATGAATATAGTATAAATGAGACGGAGACAAGCTCTAAAGAGTAGACTATTTGAGTTACTTTATACCGTAGCAGAATTTGAAATCATGTTCCGTAGCGAATTCACTTTAAACTGACATGACAGATATTTAAACTGACGACTCAAAAGTGCCTGTAAACTCACGAATACATTTACCTACATCGATATCAATTCATGACTTTATAGTTTAGTAGGTACTATATATTATATTATTTTAAATAGAAACTGTAAATTAATCAATAAAGCTTGACAAAAGGTTAGTTAAGAAAATATTCGTTTATACATTTAAACTGTGTTTATAAACTGGTAAAACCCAAAAAGGTTTTATTAATGCTGAGATTATTTTTTAGTGTTTGATATCGATAATTATTTGTGATTGTGTATCAATCAAATTACTATATATTTTTTTATAAAGACCTGAATAAATTTACACCTCAATTATACATTTTGTATTTTAAGACAAACATACACCGCATTTCAAGAAAAAAATATCTTAAGCTCTGTTACAATTTTAATAAAAAAAAAATTCAAAACATCTTTTAATAAAAAATTAGACCAATCGTGTAAGGTTGATATTGGACGTAGCTGATTGTTCAATTATTGTTGATTTGACTGTCCAATTAGATGACCAAGGACTATGACCGAAGACTATTACGTATTCAGAGCACGAGCGACGGCCACTTAGTGATTAAATTCCAACCTAATCTGGTTACCTACTCCTTTCCGCAGAGTCAACTTGTATTATGTTCATATTAACATTTTAAATTGTGATCTTATTTTTGTATTCACTTGTAGTTACTTTATAAAGGGCCAAGGCGTAGCCATTCAACTGAACTTTTGATCAATGACGACAAGTGAACCAAATTAGTAGTCAATAACCGATTTTTCAACTAAATTTAATTGAGAATCAATTAAGCTTAATCCGCCACGTGTCAGTTTTATACTGATTTACCGGAGATACAAACAGTGTATTGACGAGGCTAATGCAACCGGGAGCAAAAAAAAAAGATAGAGGGAGCTATGCCAACACACCGCTTTTCCACAGACCCTAAAGGTGGCGTTCGGAAATTGTTATATACTTTTTTTTTTCAACAAAATAATGACAATCATTGACAATACACAAATAGAGAAAGTTTAACTAACTTGAGCTGGCAGATAATTATTTTATTACAATAAATATTCTTTCTAAGGGTAAGCATATGCTTAACTGAAATAAAACACCAATGACAGCTTTACGTGTTTCTCATATAACCACAAACACATAGACATACGCAAATGTCCCCTCTGAACGGAAATCGAAAGCTCAGCGGTAATATAACATTCACCACTCAACCTCAAAAATCATAAAGTAAACAATATTTTAATACTAGGTCGAAATTCATTAATAGTAGCACAAGTTCATCGCTATCTTAACCCTTATACTAGCCGACTCGGCTGAGCGACCGGATGCGCTCCGTGCATACACCGCTAACGTCATGAGACAAGCCAACGAGCCACATCGCGAGATTTACAAGCGTTCTATTTAGAACTTAACCGACACGCTTATGTCAGCTTGACCTGAATTTTAACATAAAAATTCAGCCTGATTTTAATTTGTCACAATGAAAAGTCTTAAGACTCATTTCAATAAACACATTTGTATTTTGTTAAAAAGTCTATAGTATTTTATTTATTAAAATAAAAATTATCTTAAATTGTATTTATTTCAAATTATGTAAAGCAAATGAGTACCTATTTTTTTATTTAAAATCTGTATAAAAACAGATCTATTATGTAATTATATAGAATTAATATTTATAACCTGATTGGCATCAATTAAAGTAACTTTAAACATCTAGTACTAAATACTGGCTAAGTTAATGTTCAGCTACACTCATAATATTTTATTTAGAGGCATACTGTGCCTTCATCCCTACTACGATTGTAAGATTATATGTACATTGCTTAAAACGACCTGTAAAACACGATTACAATAAATAAATCAAAAAACTAAATTTACAAAGCCGTATTTATTAGTCACGGCCTTGACAATAACATCAACGTATTCTATCCAAAAGGCTATGAATATGACAGCAACACATATATCTAAGTGATATACAAATTCTGAACTTATCTCTCGTCTCTATCCTGATAAACTTTGTAGACCTCAAATGTCGTAAGGCTAACGAGCGAATGAACTATATGATTATGATGTCTAACATTTTTTTTTATGTTTCTATTATGTACTAGGGTAGATAAGTTTTTAAAATTGGAATATTTTTTTCAATACATTTCTTTGCCAAGCTTGTAGGTTTCATTTGTTTCTGATCTTTTTTTGTGTGAACATCTATTCATAATTGATAGTTACGTTCTGAACGTTAATCATAAACAGGAGGCAAAACTAAATTATGTATCCTGAAATGAAATAAATGCAATATTTTACAATTACGAAGAAAATTACAACGGTAATCCAATAACAACTCAATCTCAAGTATATACAACTATATAGTTAATAGTTACTAGAAACAACGAAGTACAGATTAAAAAATATTACGCAAAAAATTTTCATAACATTAACAAACGCCAGCGAAGTATCCTTTATTTTTATTACAGAGAACACTTTTTGTAATCAAGTTTATAATTTAATATAAATGTATCCTGAGCACTAATAAGCACTAAGCTTGCTGCAGGATTGTGTTGTTTATTTAATAATTTATGCGTGTCTGCAATTACGGGTGTTGCAGGCTGCCTCGTTAGGACTAACTCGGTTCACGTGTAACGCTCTTTTTTTATTTGATGACAACTATATACACTTACATTGTAAATAACAAAGAAGAATATTTCCAGTTACATGTAAATGACTTTAAGAACGAATATTGTGGCAAATATATTTTATTTCTTTTAAGGCGTCACTTATCTATCTATACTTAGATTTGACCCATTAAAACGAGTTATCATAATCTCAACAAATAAACTAATTAAAAAATGGAAAATTTCGATCCATGTTACTATAGGCCAATTGATGTAACTGCTTCTTGAAGTTAAGTTACTTCGCATCCAGACTTGAAATCATAATATATGTATTACTAGCTGTACCCTGCGCGCGCTACTATGATTTTTTTTGGTCGTACCAACTCAGAAACCTTTGTGGGCTCACGCACAATACTTTGCTGAAGATCATGACGTGATCGAATGCATAGTTTACGATCCTATAAAGCACATACAGACAAACATTCATATATATATATATATATATAACGCATTTCATTTGAAAATTTATTTGTCAATATAATATATAAACTCAGCACTAAATAATATTCCACATTATTTTTATCCATATAATTTTTTAAATATTTTTTTAGTAAAAACACATAGAAAATGAAACCATTTCCTATTTCAAATATTTAAAAAAATAAACAAGAATAGCAGCACAGCGCAATACTGGAACTGCGGAATTTGCAATTCAGGAAATAATCCATGTTCATGATAAGAGGTACGTACGCGACCGTAAAAAATACTCGGTTTACTGAGATAAGAGAATTTGGTGAAGTAGTGAATACTGGATCCAGAAGTATTTAACTAATTACGTTTTTTAATTACACCGTGAATATGGCACGAGATATGGTAAAATAATATTCTACCTTATTAATACATCACAAAAAATAGAGTCGAATTTAGCACCTTATTTTGAAGTCGGTTCATATTATATAAATACTATACGCTTCAGCCTGTAATATCCCACTGGGCATAGGACTCTTTCTCCATGTAGGAGAAGGATCAGAGCTTAATCCACCACGCTGCCCCAATGCGGGTTGACGGATATATTCCCTCCTACGAGTAACGATCGCTATCAGGTGTACATGATAACAACCGGGACCCACGACCTAACGTGCTCTCCGAGGCCTGGTGGGGAAGTCCACAAGGACTGCATAAACACCCAGACCACGGCAAACACCTGTATGGCCAATACAAATGTTTGTCATGTGCGGGGATCGAACCCGCAACCGCCAACGCAACAGGTACAATCCATGGCTGTAACCGTTGCGCCAACGCGGCGTCACACAAATACTATACTTTACTAATATGTAAATTGTCCTATCCACTAATATCTAAATGTCTTACTAATGGATAAATGGTAACTCTATTACAGGTGTAAATGATACCCTAATTGGTTGGTTCGGTTAAGCAGGTAACAACGCTGCTGCAGTGCTTGTTGATGAAAAAACAAGTTTTAGCTTCTTTATATAAAGCCCAGCAGTTTATTTCGAGATGTTCAAATTAACTGTATTCCACTATGTGATTTTTTTTTATCACTAGGCCGGCAAACAAGCGTACGGCTCACCTGATGGTAAGAGATTACCGTAGCTTATAGACGTCTGCAACACCAGAAGCATCGCAAGCGCGTTGCCGACCCAATCCTCAATCCCCCCAGGAGCTCTGGTCACCTTATTCACCAATAGGAACACAATACTGCTTGAAAACAGTATTATTTAGCTGCGATCTTCTGTAAGGTCGAGGTACTACCCCAGTCGGACTGCTCCAGATTTTGAGCAGGAAATTCCTGCTATGCCCTACCTCAGTTAAAAAGCTGTTATAATTGAGCTGGATTTATCTTAAATCTTATCTTGTTCTTATCAAAGTAGAAATGTGTTCAATAAATCCATAGTAAACACATTTATTATATTCAAATTGACTTAACGTGAATTGAGATGAAAATTTACTATTTAGTATAGAAATCTCAGAGTGTGTCTTTTAAAAGTATTTGAGCATAACTTCCATCATTCTTTTCCGAGTATCTGCAAAACTCATATCGTGTCAAAACAATCTCGTACGTGTTATTAAGCACTAATGCTATTTGGACATTTGTGGGGCCTCAAAGGACCCTTCAGTGATATAAGTACCTTCAAGATCTACGAGACGTTCAGGTGGTTAGGTCATATTCGAAGAAAAATGTGCCTTATTCTAATTGTGTAAGGTTGGTTTTAAAATATGTTATTTGATGGTCAATTACGATGATAGATGATGACGTGATATCCGTATATTTATTGTCTTCGCTTTGATAGCCCTGTGCCATGTTAGAAATGCTCTATTCTTAAACAAAACAAATTTATACTTCGGTTGAAACCTAACAAAGGCAGTAAGTTCCTGTATATGATTCAAATTTAAAAAAAATATGTAAACCATTTTTAATGAATTCATAAAATGAATACAACAAATTTAATGTGTATATTGAATGACTTCATGTTACTCTACACATTTGACCTGATGAATTATTCTAAGAATTCTAAGAATTTTCCTTACCTTCTTTCATCAATCCTACTGTTTCTTAGAAAAATGTACACTATTAATGCGAAAATCTCATCCAAAACACAGATAGTTTAGGATATAATCTCAAATAAAGGGTATATAAATCCAACACACATAAGGGAATAAAATATTAACGAACCACGTAAAATACACCTGTACCTAAAACGCTTAAGGAAAAATAAAAGAAAAGAACACTTAAAGTACATCTCAATGCGCCACTTCTCTGCTGTCAATTTGTATCGGCCAATGAGATCGTGGCCGCTGCCCGCGGGATTAAACTTCTTATTGATTCGATCCTTTTTTATTTAGAGACTAAGTCCAAGTTATGAGAAACTTCGTTCAGTTCATTAAATGGCAAAAGCCGAGAAAACTAAATGAAACTTTAGAAACATCTTTGTAGCAGAAGTTTAGCAAACGTTCACTTACTATACTATAGTAAAAGCGATCTATCGCGCGATAGCTGAGCGATTATCGCTAGTTGTTGGACAATATGGCGCAGATTAGACATCCTTATGAAAAATGCTATACTTCAAAATTTCACACACGTTTTTTTTTTTCTGTTCAGTAACAATTAACGTTAAGTTTTACCAAACTATTTTCTATCTAGTATCATGGTTACTTGGACCACAAAGTCTCCCACAAGTACAGATGATTTATACAGTGGAGGGTTTACGTTATTGATACGGATTACAGGCCGTCTTTCTTTGAAACGCACGTGCGCGGAGGAAACATATCAATTTGCCTTGTTTTCGCATGTTCTTTGCGTGTTTTTGTTAGCAAGAAAACACAAAGAAAAATATTATCTATGAATAATGTTAATCGAAGAAGCTGAATTTTCGTCTTTGATTAGGGCAACGCTCATTCATATTAATGATAAAGCAAATGATTTGCATTAGTGGCCGCCCCCCCCCCCCCACCCCCTTCTCATGAGAAAAGATTGTATAGGTCACACAAATACTTGACGAGACCTGTGCAGTTGCGTTCTGAATATTACCAATACAGGATATCTTACTCGGAGGCCTTTGAGTACTGTGCTCATTGATATTAATATTTAACAGCTGAATTTGCGTTAGCGGTGGCCTTGATTAACCTCTCCCACCTATCAGTGAAGACCCATACCATCTGTAGAGACCATTATGTTGTATACAAATACGTTTCCGACGCATAATATGCAACTAGATGTCATTTGACTATGCAGTTGTTATTATTTTAATTGTTATAGTGGCAGTTTAATTGCGCCTCCCTGTGACACATAATTGTGTAGCCCATACAAGTATTTGTTTCTTGTTGGATATATCTGTGCGGTTATATTGTGTGTGTGTGTGTGTGTGTGTGTGTGTGTCCAACTGAGTTTTATTAACCTCCTTTAGGCTTTTGAGTCTGCAGCTTCAATTAGTATTATTCATAATTATTGAAATGTCCGATTTAACCACACATATCTAATTCAAATCGAATCAATTCACCAAATGCTCACAAGAAAGTGGATTATACTAAAGGAGTTTATCGCATTATACGGCTTAACGTTTACCACGCGGATAGCGAAGCTAATTCTATTTAATAGTAAAATGACTGGAAATGCTATTCCTGATAAGCTTAATACAATTAAGCCTAGTCGAAGCGTATATTTCCTTGAGTTCAGATTTGGCCATTTTATTAGGCGTTTAGCGTTACGAAATTGCTATTATGAGTAGAAGCGTAATATTATATGGCCTATATATTTCGGAACTAGTAGTATTCTTTCATAAAAAAAGTTCCGAAATTGTATGATATTTCATATATTTTTTTTTGTGTGAACTTGTGGAGGTATATGTCCACCAGTGGACAGTATTAGGCTGAACTGATGATGAACTGATTCATAACATTACTACAATACATAAAAAGTTAATAATGAATAATAATTAGCGTCGTTTTATATCTTTTTGAAATTCAAATAGTCTTCCAATTAAGTCATAAAAAGCATTCATTAAAGCATCTCGTACAACGTTGAAAATGAACACAAACAATGCACTTACATATCTCGCAACTGAATCAACAAAACAGCTCTACATAGGCAATGCAACAAGAACATTAAAACTGAACTGTAATCAGTTTAATCTAAAGAATTGTTATTTATGAAAACGTTTACAAGTTTAGCTTTAAAACGGTCGGTAGAAGCAGTGAATATGTACGTAACGGTGCTAATAATGCCGGATAGTTCGGAACTACCTCGTTGTTGGGCGTTTTTATCAAATTACCCGCGCTTGGCGTCTGGCCAGCGGATCTTCGTGAGAGAAAGGCTTACTTGTATTGTGTTATGATCTATTAAAACACACTAGTGTGTGTACACGTGTTCCTTTCTTTATCGTTCTTGTATTTAATCGCTTTAACAATTGTTGACTACTTTTGTAGTAGTGACCAAAAAATCCAAAAGTTTAAATCTCCTAACTTTCAATGAGTACGAAATTGTGTATGTGTTAACACAACGAAAATAAAGTTAGAAATGATAAAAATTATTATTATGATGTAAAAAACTGACGTATCTCTCAAGAACTGTTGTCCTTTATCCCATCTTAAAATGTGACTATTATACAAAATGAATACTTTTTGGCCAAAACTTGTACATTTATAGAAGACTATGATTATTAAATAAAAATAGGGGTATCACATTCAACAGCGAACTATATATATACTATTGAATTAAAAGCCTGTATCAAGGTCCGGCCACAAAGCCTAAATATAAACGCTTCGATAACAACAAACATCTGCAATGTACAAATATAAGTAAAAATAATTTTTACTTTATTCGTCTACAATTTCATCGATAACGTCTGTTGAAATTTAAATTTCGAAAAAATTTAAAATCGTACATTACAGGCTAAATGGCTATATTTCAATAATAATAATACAATTAATAAATACAATTACTATATTTCAATCAAATACAATGTAATCATTCAATTGCACTTTGTTGTTTTTTCTAAGAAAGGAATATTTTGCACTCACTTCCTGGAAGTAATGGCATTTAAATAAATTAAATTGACAAAAATATCTTGTCGCGTATAACTTTTGTCCGCGCCTGTACTGTACAAGTATGCAAATTACGTAACAAAAGTATTGTTCACTCAATGTTAATAAAACTGCTCATTATAGTCTGTTACTGTCTCTTTTGCTGTTTTTATGTTTTATCTCTTGAACCGAGAACTAAAAAAGCTTGTATAGCATAGCATACAGCTTATTTTTTACTTATTACTGATATCGACTTTCCTTTTATTTACTGTATATGTTTATTAAGCTTGTAACAACCCACCGATAGGTAATAAATGTAAACCTGGTTAATATGACTGGGGTGTCGTCTCCTGTCAAAGATTTTCATTGTAATATGAAACTTTGAATAGTTACGGGTTTCTATAAAGAGCTCACTATAGACGGCGCCACGGGCGCCACGGTTCGCTTAAACCGAAATTAAAAATTATCATATCGAAAATTTCGCTCGAGCGGGTGCATCGTTCCATAGCTTAATTGGCTAGAGCGCCGACACGGTATGTCGGAGGCGCGGGTTCGAACCCCGCTGGAGCGGTCAATTTTTGATATGATATTCAAAAATGTTTAGAATTCCTAATGTGGGTAACACAAAAATAAAATCTTAGATATGACTGGGGTACTTACCAGCACGTGAGCCGTACACTTGTTTGCCAACCTAGATACACAAAAAAATCGCTATGGACATTTCCGGCAGTTTTAACGATATTTAAAATAAATAAATATAAACATTTTTAGTATACATACACATGGTCGAAATTATTCGAGTCGACTATTCCAGAAACTGGTGACTGAATGTTTGTTTTACAGGTAACAGCCGACTGATATAGCTACATTTTTTTTTTAAATAATACTAATGATTGTAATTAAATAATAAAGTTTTACTCCGTTTCCAATGAAGTCCCACATCTGAGTTTCCAATAACTGATGCCAGCTATTTCCTTCGCTCGGAGCGAGTGTAAACAACGTACCGACACGTTTTACGTTTCGTTTTTTAATTGTTTTTGTGCAATGTATGAGCGTCGAATTTGTCAGCGATCGAAATATTGGGTTTCATTTCTTTTATCTTTAAATCGAATGTAGCTGAGTTTCAATTTGTTACAGAAAATGTACGCACAAATATATACAGACAACTTATACTTAAATGAACACGCTCGTAAAATATGCTTTCAAATTTAATTTAAATTAAAAATGTCATGACTATACTATACCGATATTGATACGCTACAAAGTAAGTAGTAATATATATACTGTACTGTAATATCCCACTGCTGGGATATTACAGGCTGCACTCTTTCCCTTGCACTCTTTCCCCATGTAAGAGATGTATCCGAGCTTTATCCACCACGCTGCTCCAATGCGGATTGGCGGATATATTCCTACTATGACTAACGATCGCTATCACGTAGACATATGTACATAAGACACTTGTAGAGTACTCAGAATTGTAATCGGAAAATTAAACTATGTGTTGCTCTGGAAAAAAAAACAAAGTTTTTATTTTACAATTTTCGTTAATAAAATTTAAAAATTTAGCTTAAAAAACATAGAAACGACATTCAAAGCTATTTAATCGATTCTTTTAAATAAAATGAAAATAAAATATATTTTTATAATTGACTACACTCGAGTGTCAATTCTAATATTCCTTTACATATATATAGAAACATTTTACTAATGTTATTTTATACGACGATCGCTCGGGATGGATAAATATTTGTATTTGTACAAACCTTTCTTTCCGTGTTCGATATTTGTCCTTGCTTGCCTGTTTTCCCGGTTTGGGTCTCCCCATCGCAACTCTGAGAGCACGTTAAGCTGTCAGTCCCAGTTGTTACCATATATATAATAGCAGTATTATATTATGATAGCAATCGTTATTTATAGTAGGGAATATATCCGCGAACCCATAGTGGAGCAGTGTGGTGGATTAAGCTCCGATCATTCTCCTAAATGGACAATGAGGCCTATTCCCTGCAGTAGGATGTTACTGGTTGAATCGTTATTGCTTCATTAATTACAAATATTTGAAATTTATTTAACGAAATAACTGAAACATAGTTGATTCCAAAAACAAATATTAACGTATTTCATTAATAACCTTTTACATTAACAAATAACATTTAAAAAAAAAATAAAGAACAATTTAAAAACAACAAAAAACGTTAAACTTTTTAATTTGATTTTTAAAAAACAACTTGTCCAATAACCGAACTATTCATTCTCAGTCCCCTCCAATAAGTATGTTGTATATTGACAGCTAAAAGTAACGGAATGAAATTTAATAACGCGACGCAAGGTCGAAGGCCGCTCGTTAATCAGCCACTCGCTTGTTTTCACTCGAATTATCGCCTTTTTTTATTTTCGCATCGTGTGGCTAGTGAAATAGCGATTATTTTTAACATATTTTAAAAAGGAGGAAGTTCTCGATTCGACTGTATTTTTATGTGTTACCTGATAATTTTTTTACTCTGTCTACTGATTTTGATGATTCTTCTTTTAGTCAACAGCTAGTGCTTGCCATTTAAATTTCAGTTAGAACTGACGAGTACTTTTTAAGTTATTCCCAGTTTCCTTATCATCATCCCTTGGGATATCTCCTTTCCAACAAAAAAAGTATTATTAAAATCGGACGAAGTTATCCCCAAGCATACATAAATCAGTCAGTCAGTCAGTCGGTCAGTTCAGCCTATTGCAATCCATTGCCTCCCCAAGTTCGCGCCAAAAATCCCGATTTTCCGCAATCCTCATCCAGCTTACACCGGCAATTTTACGTAGATTGCCAAAACGCGGTCTCCACTCCAGGACCCGTCTGCTCCAACGGCTATCGGTATTGCGTCACAGATGACCAGCCCACTGCCACTTCAACTTGCTAATTCTGTGGGCTATGTCGGTTACTTTCGTTCTCTCGTGGATAGTCTCATTTCTAATCCTATCTTTGAGAGAAATCCCAAGCATAGCCCGTTCCATTTCACGTTCAGCGAAAGTCTTTGAAAAACTTGTGGACCAGTACCTTTGTCAGTGTCCACGTCTCGGCTCCGTATGTTAACATATAAATAAATATATAACATTATATAAATACATAACATACATATACAAATATATAACATACATATATATACGGTCAAGTTGAGTAACCTCCTCCTTTTTTGAGTCGGTTAAAAATAGTTGGATTAAAGGCTCAATATATAGTGCTAACCGCTGAGGTGTTTTGATTTTCTTTTTTCGTCATGTTTGCTCATATTTATTTCATACAATTGGTATTTGTATCCCTATCTCATGACCCTCGTTCCAGTTGAGCGGATTCCCGACTCCGTCCGGCCGTTTTTATTGTAATTATCGCTTGATTGACTTCTGTTCTGGCATGAAGTCGTTCAAAACTCATCAATATCAATTGACATTCTTTTTCCGCTCGTTTTGCTTTACTTATATTCACCGTTTTTAGTTGTCATCACTTTGTCATTTTGTGATCAATTATTATTTAAATACTAGCTGCCCGGACAAACGTTAATAAATTTTTGTTTATATAGATTTTTTTTAACCTCAACATTTTAAAAACTCAAAAAGTCAAAATTAGCAATTAATTTGTACACTGTAAACACTGTGCTTCCTCATATGTTATGCGTATTTAACCCACCCTTGAAATTACACTATGCGCGTTATAAATAGAGACAGTTCGTTTATGTACTACAATAATCCTTTTTAAAATACCAAAATCCGTTTACCAATACAATCGTAACTGTTTTTTTTCCTCCAACATTCGCGTGCTTTCTGAAACTTAATTTAACTGTTCGGGTAAAATCAGTTCAAAAAGTAAATGCCTGGTGACAATTTTATAGCTTCACCATAGCTGTGATACTAGTTTTAATGTAAAAAAAAAATGTAAAAGATTTACGAGCGTGGCTGTTATTTTTATTTACGACTTGCGATTAATGAAACGATAATGTTTTGCATTGTACGAAAAATGATGAATGTGTAACATGGTAGTTTTTTAGTGTGGATTATAACATTTTTTTTGACCAACCCGTCGGCGCAGTTTGTAGTGACTCTGCTTTCTGCTCTGGGGTTTTGGGTTCGATTCCCACCACGAGTCTGGGTCTAATATATATTTATTTATATATGTAGCATTTATATGTATGTATATCGAAAAAAAAATATGTAGCTATACCAGTCGGCTGTTACCTATAACACAAGCATTAAGTGGCTTGCCTTAGGAACAGACGACCGTGTGTGTGTGTTGTATATATGTATTTATATTTATTTATTTATATTTTTAGTTTTGGCTGAACAGTGGCAGTTTGTAGTATAGCTATGAACACGTATCTCAATATACCGTAGGCTTAGATTTTAATAAAAAATTAAGTATAAAGACGGAAATTGACTTAATAATTTCAATTTTTTTGTACAGATAAACGGATATGTGATAGTATTCAATATATCATACTGTGATATAAAAATGATATGTACATACATAAATATATACATGGTCAAAAAAACATCCAGTATCCTTTCAAAACTCTAAAAAAAAACTACAGTCATTATTGTACAAATTATTTTTTGTCTAATAAAATTACCATAATTGACATGAAGTTAATTCCAATTCGACATATAGATTCCTACTGAGAAAAATCACTAAAAAGATCCTACTTTAAGAACCATTTATTCAATTGAATATTAGCAGGAATACTAGTAAAAAAATCAACATATACTATTTTCAAATCCATCTATATAATACAATATTGGTAATTCTAAACTATTATATTTGAATATAATAATTAACCTTAAATTTAGCATATCAATAGGTCAATTACAATTACTATTTTGTGGTATTAGTGAGCACCTAAACGTTTCAAACGATTAAATACAGATGGAACAATTCGCTATCTTTCAATACTTAACACCCCAATACGATCGTCAGTGTCGCTGGGCCTATAAGACCCCGATACTAATTAATTTCGCGAACCTTTGCGGTAGTAATAAGCTTATCAAACGGACATTTGCGGACAATGGGTCGGTATCAATGCCGCAGGATATGAAACCAATTACCGGGGTTCATTTGTATCGTAGGTGGGTTATATTTGATAAAGCATTAACGTTGCCCGTTGTAATTATGTTGCATATAGAGATTATATAGAAGTCATATTTTGTTATTAGATGGTAATTTTTACGGTTTTGTTGAAATTTTCTTTCTAATAAAACTATATGAACCTTTCAACCGCCAATATTAATATTTCCTTTCCTTTATAACCCGACGTTTTCATAAGTCCAGATAAAATAAAAAGACAATTTTAATCTCGAATAGTTTCCCAAGAGAAAATAAAATTTATTCGCCATTTTTTTCCTCCTCCTTCACGAAGCGTGCCTACGTCCACTTACCTTTATCAGTACGACAGATTCGCGTTTAAAAATATTGTAGATCACACGATATACGATTATTGTAATACCTTATTACGACATTGCTGTTGAATTGAATATACTTTATTGTTAATTGTGTTAATGCTCGACAGTCACGTGACTTACCCGGCACACCCCTATTTCAATAAATACATCCTTTAATACAAGCCCAAAAGCATTGACGTTACTGGCTTTAACGTATTTCTATGCTCTATAATATAAATATACACGAATAAAAGAATGCGCAGAATAATTATCGTGCCTGTAATTATGCCAGTAGGTTTCAAGAGAAAGTCATTCTAAGTAAATAAACGTTGGCCAAGATGGAAGTAACACGTAGCAACGTTGATCATTTTTCCTCTTTGCAAACACTGTGAGTACTGTAATCACTATTCCCATTTTGTTACCTAACAAACCAAGTCTTATTTCCATCTCCGATTAATCGTAGCCCATACGACATGTGAAGAAAATCAACAGATATATCGTACGCATTGTCGTATCGGATTGGTCGCGAGGTATAAACGACTTGGTATAAGATGAAACACGCGTAGCAAAACCGCTCGTTACAAGTCAAGAGATCTTGACATAATGGCACAGAAAGGGTTTGTAAGCGCTTCTTGCGATACTTATATTGATTGAGGAAAACAAAAGGATTCCTATAGAAGCGTCTTTATTTAATAGCGAGAAAATGTTTAATCAAGAAAATATGAAAATGGAATGATATAATACAAGATACTTGCAATTTATGGTGTACGTAAATATCTTATTATTTGCTTTTGACATTTGATTGCAATGTACTGAATCCAACTATGCATGTTGTTTTTTTTCCTAGTAACGGCACGGGTTAAAAAGAATTTAAAGAATTAAACTATTTATGAAACTACTATAAAGGCACACAACTAATATAATAAAAATAGATAATTCTTTTTCGTATTGCGAAAGGCGTGCATAATTTTAATTCATACCCTAATTTGCCCTAACAATCATGCCTTATAGAAAGCAAAAGTAAGGTTTCGATTGGAATACATCAAGTCATATAAAAATACTTGCTACACTTTTAGACATTTGGATTGGACAAGATGTCAATTCGCAACAGTAGTAATAATGTGCACTTTTGAAAGTGTGAGCTAAGCGCAGGCAGTGTACGGATAAGCTTGCTAGTAAGTATCTTAACTGACGTAAATACACGTAATTATGACGTAATAGATTTAAAATCAAATAAGTGGTTAAATAATCAAATATTTGATAGCAAGTGATCTTTTTAGCTTCCATAAGGATAAGAATCTTTAAAATAACAGCATTTACGAATAATTCATTCAAAAGTGCATTATACAACACAAACTATCCAGAAGCTTCGAAACAGTGTACAAACAAAGTCCAGCTAACAATAACAGTAGTCAGGACCACTAATATTAATGTTCCGCTTTAAGCCAGAACTTACCCGGTGTTTCTCGCCTGGCTTGATAACGTTTGAAAATAAAAATAAAATTTATTGTACCTCTCTTTTGACCTACTTTTTAAAAACCCATTTACCTATAACAGACTTTTTGCAATGAAAAGAATTTAAAAATATCAGACAAAAAGATGAGCGACATCAAGAAGATCGTTATCGGCATTTGAAACAATACCAACTTTTCAGTTTAATTGTTTTCATTTTTCCGCCTTTATTTTTGGGTCATTCGGTCTACCATTGCAGGGGCAAAATGTATATTCAAAACTTCGTCACCACAAAATTTAACCAAGTTAAAATTTTTAATCGATTTCAGATTACCCTTAAGGACAATCAAGAATGCTCCCATCTCGACTAACATTGCTCACTGCACGATTTATGCTAAAAAATACTTTTTTATTCCTTGACAAAATGTCTACCCTCAAGTATAGGAACTTGTCAAAACAAATTTATACGTCCAAAAATAAACCCCACTCTCTTTTTCAAGATGCAGTTGACAGAGGCGTGGACCGGAGGCTCTGCATAAAACATTATCTGCCGCTGAATATCGATTGCCTCCAGTAATTGCCTGCCCTTCCTCCTTATTGACAACGAGCTTTTGCAAAACGTTTTTTTTT
The DNA here is from genome assembly GCF_905220565.1 of Melitaea cinxia. Taxonomy (NCBI): domain Eukaryota; kingdom Metazoa; phylum Arthropoda; class Insecta; order Lepidoptera; family Nymphalidae; genus Melitaea; species Melitaea cinxia. Next base: position 15,486,344 of record NC_059401.1, read on the forward strand.
TCATTCAGAGATAAGATTTTAGCGAAAAGACATCCAAGCCATAATTGTGTATTGAGTTTTTATTATTTTTTTGCTTTCCATTTTCGACCTTTTCTTGATCTTTTGTGCTATTTAGAAAACGATTTATATCAGTGAAAGGAAATATTGTTAAATATAAGTAGGTAATTTAGTTAAAACCGTTTAATTTTTTGATTAATATATCATCACTATACATATCACTTCCATATTCATACAATGATACGAGAGCTAGAATCGTAATTATTTATATTATAAAAAGTTTTCAATTAAACCAACTGACACTTTAGTTTTTATAATATTTTTATAATATATTAATATTATGTTTTAAAACAAATTAATATACATAACTTCGAGACGGAGGCCGATCGGAGAATTCTTACTTCTACTTATTTTAACTAAGGTAGGGCACAGCAGGAATTTCCTGCTTAAAATATGGAGCAGCCCGACTGGGGTAGTATCTCGACCTTACAGGAGATCACAACAAAATAACACTGTTTTCAAGCAGTATTGTGTTCCTGTTGGTGAGTAAGGTGACCAGAGCTCCAGGGGCAGGGATTGGGGATTGGGTCGGCAATGCGCTTGCGATGCGTCTGGTGTTGCAGGCTACGGATAAGCTACGGTAATCGCTTACCATCAGGTGAGCCGTACGTTTGTTTGCCGACCTAGTGACATAAAAAAAACATCGATTGGGTTGAGCGGTGTTTGGCAAGCTTCGTCGAGCCTTCACTTCGACGATTCCGCAAAGTTTGAACACTAAATTCTTCAAGCAATGCGTCCTGCCCGTGTCAACATACGCAGCCGAGACTTGGACACTGGCGAAGGGACTAGTTTACAAATTTAAAGTCACTCAACGTGCAACGGAACGGGTTATGCTTGGGGTCTCTCTCAAAAATAGGATCAGAAATGAAACTATCCTCAAGAGAACGAAAGTAACCGACATAGCCTGTAGAATTAGCAAGTTGAAGTAGCAATGGGCTGGTCATCTGTATTGCAGGACCGATTTCGTTGGAGCAGACGTGTCCTGGAGTGGAGACTGCGTCTTCGCAAATACAGTGTGGGTCGTTCTCTAGCCCACAGGACCGACGATCTACGTTAAAATTCTGCGTAAGCTGGATGAGGATTGCGGAAATCCAGAATGTCTGGCGCTAACTTGAAAAGGCTTATGTCCAGCAGTGTACTGCATAGGCGGAATTGATCTAAAAAAATTGACTTTTCGATCATTTACAACTAATAAAACTATATTTGATACCGTTCGTGCTATATACATATTAAAGTAACTCGCAGCCCTGCTGTAAAATTAACTCTCAATACCGTGGGTTGACTGGCTAAAATCTCTTTTAGAAATAAGTTCCCCTTTGCAACAACAATGTAAGTTCTATTTTAATTAAAAATTCTAACAATATTTAAAAGTGTAATATAGTATGCAATAAAGAAATGGATAAAAGAGGACATTCACTAAAAGTATAAAACTAAAACCAAACAAAATGCCACCAACGCGTCCCATTCACATTCGAACCCAACGCATCGCAACTAAAATCATTTGCAACGAATTCACAATATTTGCCGGCTACGTTATTAGTTCTACAGAAGTGTGAACTCCAACCGCAGAGTTCAACGGTCTCCAGGGCCTTGAATACGGCCATATTAAAGTGCAGCACAATAAATTTGAATAAAGGATAGTTATGGAGTTTTCGTGTTCGCTAGTGTATTAATGTTGCTAATGGCTTTGTGTGTGTTAATTAATTATTATTATCATTTTGTATCTCTATTTTCTTCATCTAAATGCGTTTTGTAATGATTTTTTAAAATTAATTAAATGACATCAATGATCTCTTACTGTTCATGTCCTTTTTAAAACATCATACGTACCTTACACTTATTCTACAGAAGATTTTGTTTGACTTTAGCCTTGTGACTGAATATCTGATAGTAAATAATTGTACGCTTATATCAAATTGTATAATTAACCTATATATCGTATATATAAATATCGTATATATCGTAATATATATATATGTCATCACTTTAGCCTATCGCAGTCTACTGCTGGACATAGGCCTGCACAAATTCGGGCCAAAAATGGCACGAACTCATGTGTGTGAGCCCATAGTCACCACGCTGGGCAGGCGGGTTGTTGACCGCAGCTGGCTTTGACGCACCGAAGACGTCGCTGCCCATCTTCGGCCTGTGTATTTTAAAGCCAGCAGTTGGATGGTTATCCCGCCATCAATCGGCTTTATAAGGTCAAAGGTGGTAGTGGAACTGTGTTATCCCTTAGTCGCCTCTTACGACACTCACGGGAAGAGAGGGGGTGGCTATATTCTTTACTGCCGTAGAATGTAAAAATTAAGACAAGCAAATGTACGTATTATCTTCTTCTATCCACTTACGAAGATTCGTCTTTAAAAACTCAAATCGCAAGCGTATCGTGAAACAAAAGCAAAAATCAGTCATCACTGTCTTTTCATTTTATAGTGAATACAGAAATATCATATTCAGTTCACCCATTAGTAATTGGTAAACAAATAACGATAATATATTAAAACGGAAGCTAAACGAGGCCTAACACACAAAACTACCGCAATGCCTAAGCCATACAATACTGCGCTTAGTACCCAATGGATCGATACTGCTCTCACATGCCTTCTCAATAAACAAGCCTCCTACGAGTATATAAGTTTTATATGCACTATTTCTGTGTGATTATTATAAAAATTTGGTAATATAGAAATTTTAGAGAATAATAGATTAAATATATTTAGTTTTCTGGGTTGACGTTTGAAAAAATGGTATTAATTAAATGATATAATATTAAAATTAAATATTGTTTAATCGTTTCATTTTCTACTTGTCCAACACAACACTATTGTTAAGTTATTGCTACACGTGGAAACTTGTCTATGGCCTGTTGTTATAGTTTATATTATCGCTTATATCAGCTCTAAGTTTCCCAAATAAAATAAAATAAAAATAATAGTAGTCAAAGCAAAGGGCAAGGCAAAGCTGTAGGCAGATTAATAAATATATAAATAACAAGACAAACTCTAAATTACTTCTTTGTATTATAATAATATTCTTCGAGTCTCTAATTAATTTTGCAATAGCAAATACATAATACTCTCCTCCTAAGTCGAACTCTTCCTTAAGAAACATTTAAGATAAGGAACGGCTCATAAAGGACCAATAATTCACGTGTTAACTATTTTAATGCACATCATTTGTAAGTCCTTTGCATGTTCAATCGCTCCCTAGAGACTTATGTGACAAGTTATGTCATTTATCGGTACAAATTCTTAACTGCTAAAGCCATTGTGGTCACGGCCTAATGATAATGCTATTGTTAAGGGCTCGTGAGTGACCACTAACCAAAGTGTTTCTTGTCACGGAAATCTAATGTCGTGTGTTTGTGTGATTAGTCATTTCTTATTTATAATTAAATGAAAGAATTACATCGTTGTAACACAATTGAATATTTTTAATTAGTGTACAATATTATGTTACACAGGGGCGTTTAACGTATATAAATGTATGTAAATACTTTTTATACTATTGTAATGACAAAGAAGCGTTACGGTTCGACTAGTTCGAATACTCCGCAGTGACCGTAGCATATGGATCCATGCGAAACTAAAAATATGTAATAGGTGGTTCGTTTGATTAATTTAATTAAAAAGTTTGAAATTTATATTGAACATTGCAAACGATTAAAGGATTTAATTTATTATCTAATACATAAAATTCTCGTGTCGCGGTGTTTGTAGTTAAACTCCTCCGAAACGGCTTGACCAATTCTCATGATATTTTGTGTGCATACTGGGCAGGTCTGAGAATCGAACAACATCTATTTTTCAACCCCCTAAATGTTAAGGGTAGTCCACTCCTATTTTTTTTAATTTTCAGATAAATTATTTTATTTTTTTATTTTATTGTGATTTGGCGTTTAAAAATACATACAACCCAAAATTTTCACCCTTCTACCACCAACCCCTATTTTAAATAGCGTTTAGCTGCAAGACGACATTTGCCGAGTCAGCTAGTAGACTACTAAAAGTTTTGATCCCGACAACTATTTACAAAATTAGCCGTACCATGCACATCAAACATGAAACCACACAGGCTTAAACGCACGCGGACACATACGCTCGCGCACGCACATACACATATCAGTCGCATTTTGAAGTTACTTAAAAACTGAAATGTCTTTAGCCGATTCCGTACGTCCTCGTTACCGTTACTACACTAGTCGCAATAAACCAACTATGTATAACAGGTTGCGTGTTTAAATTAACTTAGTTACGCCGTATGTCGTTTCTCGGGCCGCTCGTAATGTCGTCAGTAAACTGCTATATATGACCCGAGTGCAAACTTATTAACGGCTAAAGTTTTTGATACTTCGCATATACCATGTGTTGCCTTCTTCTCGAACTTGACGTATGCTCCGGTAATAAGATTCACGAGTAATAATCGTAAAACGTAACGTCTTCTTTTAATTAGTTTTTAATAACTTTGTTATTGGTTTTCTGTTTCAATTTCAGGCGTTTGATGTGTTTGAAATGTAACAACTTTCTCTGGTTTGATGTAAATTACATATGCGAAAAAAATGCTTATCAACTTTTTTAAATAATGCATTGGTTGTTACATTTTCTAATTATTGCCAAGATTTTGTTTTTTAGCCGTGTACTGAATTATTTATGTTACCCAAAATCATCCAGTAAAATTTATTTTGTCTTACATAGTTTCTTTATTGAGGAAAGTTATAAACTATAAACATAACGGTAACAGTCGTAACTCTTGCGAGTGGAGTAGTAACAATAAATGTCAAACAATTTTACAAGTATCAAAATTTAACGCCAGACTTTTAGCTGCAATGATATGACGTTAAGTACTAGAGCTAACTCTGCCCGTTCCTCATTAGCGATTTTGGATTTCTCAAAGTAAAAAATGCCAACTTCTAAAACATTTTTTGCTTTGCCAAAGTTTAAATTTGTAGCCCTAATTTACCCGCCTTTCTCCTTGACACTCGGATCACGTAGTTTTCCCTTAACTTCAGTACGCACAATGTACGACCAAGTTAGCTTGGAAATTGTAACGAAGAAACTCGCTTCGTATTTGTACAACTAGCAAAATATTGTTATTGTAAATATACCGAGTTCAACACTTCAATTCAATAATATCAGTTAGAATTAATAGTTTGAAATTTTCACATCTCGTTACTTTTCATCTGATAATAGGAAACTTTGACAACGTAATATTTTTTATCCTGCATTTTTATGTCAAAAGAAGTTGTAATAGACTACCAACAACGATACAGATGTTTTAATGTTACATTAAAAAATATTACACAGAGAAATCAAGACCAAACGGGGTTAATTTTGTCTTGAATTAGCAACAAAAACACAATCCAATAAATTAGGTGGAAACAAAAACTTAACAGAAAAAATTTCATTAGACAATAATGAACAGAACTTCCTAATCGTGTTCTCTAAACACGCAAATCCAATCACAACGTACTGGAATCAAAACAGCTTAACTAATTATTAAGTTCGTCGAAGCGAGACAGAATTTCAAAACTTGTTTAATTTGTGGCACAGAAGAAGTGTCCCTCGTTCGCGTTTAGGCACGTAATCGCTCTTAAAACTTGTAACAATCGTTAGGGTGAAGTATCTACTAGATATAACTAGAGCGAATCGCTGATGTACTGACAAAAAAAAATTACCAGGTTTAAAACTTGACATACTTTTACTGTCCATTTAATGTCACTTGTCGTTAATCTATTTTAAAATGCCCTAAAAATAAAAGTTAAAAATTCAAACAATTCAATTTTCGAAAATTTTTGATATGTATGATAAATGTTGACGATTTTATCGACATTTTTGTGTCTGATGCTTCCGAATTACTTTGACATCATTCTAGCTCCATCGAATACCCGGTACATACACTAAGGTCATTCATGGAATGGAAATTGAAAATAGAATTCTCAACGGACTTTCACGATTTAACATTGTCATTTCTGAATAAAATTCTAATGGTTTCCTGTCGAACTTTACTGTTTTGCGATTTTCGTCAAGATATACAATTATATCAATAAGTAGATGTGCTAATGAGTTCCGTTGTCTACCTGTCTCAAGCTTACGAACTGCGTTTAAGGACCATCAACGTTAATGAGACTCTCCACTGCCCCTCGCTGATTAAATATTTTGCCTTTTTCGCCTTTTAGTAACGGGAAATATTCTTAATTTTTATTTTTCATGGTCGTTAGTGTTTTGTTCGACTGATTTTCAACAATTCAAGATGATACTTCTTAAATTTTAATATTTTTTTTAATCACCTATGTTGACGTAAATGAACTTTTTATATTTGAACTTATTAGGTTTCAAATGAACTAAATCCTAAACATGATTAAAAATAAATAATAATATGATTAATAATGAATAATGGAATAATACTTAGCTTACCACCTCACAATCTTTAATCAAGGCTTTTCTTTTTCTCATTAATATGTTAATTTTGTTGTAAATGTCACAACAAAAACAAATGGCGTGTTCTATTGATCTAACGTGTCAAACTAGGCTATGTACGCCACAGTAATCCAATTTGCTGCGAGTTTCTTCCAACTTGCCACAACTTGCTAGACTTAGTGATTTAAATTTACAACTTTGTCCGTCCCCTAGCACACTTGCAATTTTAACGATCACCTTTAAGCTTAACTTAAAATCTGATTTTGCTTTTAAGGTTAAGGTAACAGACGTCGAGGATCTTACTCTCTTGAAGCCTATGCAAAAAGTAACTTCATCCAATTCGTTCAGTACTTTTTGTTTTCTTAGAATTAACAGCAAAAGGTATGTTAGAATAATTTTGACCATATATAGAATGAAATTTTTGACGGTCGCATGATTTACCGTTTTTTTTTTAATTATATATAATTTGGAAATTGACATCAGTTCATTCCGAGGTCATAATTCCCACAAATATGTAGTTTCTAAATGATAAATTTACTTTTAGATAGATATTGGCCGAGTACTATTTTAAGTTAAATCATAAAATATAACCATAGAAAGAATAAATAAAAAAACTATAAACACAAAAGTTATCTTTCCTTCATAAATTGCTTGAAACTCACTAGTCGAGGTCGCTTGTTTCAACAAAACCTAAACTCAGAAATGAATCGACTTTAGAGCTTCAATTTTTAATTTCGTCCCTCTTCTCGAAAGCGTCTCGAATCTAACATTTTCAGAAATGTATAGATATTATTTTATAGTGTTGAAAATCCTATCCACGAGAATACTTCTATTGGATTCGCTATTTCGATCTGGGGTTGGTCAAAACAAGTATAACTTTGCTTATCGTCTATATTTTATAAAAATGCAACAATTAAATTTACAGTTTTTAAAACATAGGATTTTATTACAATCTCTTGATAGAAGATAGTTGATATGAAACCATTTGTATACAAAGCTTTTCGACAATACAATATGTACAATTGTTCATCATCATCATCACTTCAGCCTATCGCAGTCCACTGCTGGACATAGACCTCTTCAAGTTCGCGCTAAAAATGGCATGAACTCATGTGTGTTGCCCATAGTAACCACGCTAGGCAGGCGGGTTGGTGACCGTAGGGCTGGTTTTACAGTGGTTACAATACATAAAGAAATAAAAAACAATAAATAAACGCTTTACACTCAACGGATCCCAGTAGGATTTTCTCCTGTATGTGGGCACACATACAGGAGAAACACATACGTACAAACGCCCAGACCACGACATCTATATGGCCAATACAAATGTCTGTCGTGAGCGGGGATCGAACCCGCGACCGCCAGCGCAACAGCCAGTGCTGTGATCGCTGCGCCAACGCGTCGTCAATGGTATATAAATATATATATATATATATATATATATATATATATATATATATATATATATATATATATAAAGCTAGTCAGCTTAATATAATAACGATTTGTCAACGCGTGGTCACAGCAACAAGGTGATACATTATCAGTCACGGGTTCGATCTTTGCCATGATAAATATTAGTTTAGATTATACAGATATTTTTGGTGTTCTGGGTATTTGCGTTTGTGCATTGTGTATTTCCCAACACACCCACACAAGCAACGACCCTGTACAGAATTCACATAATAGTAGAGGCTGTTAAAAGCAAGTGCAAAAAATTGTCAATATTCGTAATTATATAAATACTTTTTAATTATGATTTCGAAAGAGTCTTTGGATATCACAGCCTACATGAATGACATAAATAAATTAAATTAATAGGCGTAATAAAGTAGAAAATCTTAAACTCCTACGCCACCAATAAAGCATCAAAGAAGAAAGGCAACTTAAAGCACTTCAGGATAATTTGGCCAGAGTGTCTTTTTATTTTTGTCGAGTTTATGAGATCGTTTGCGGCGATTCAAGCTCTCCTTACAATTTATTACGGCCACTATCAATTGTCGCGAATAGCTTAAGGTAGGAACACCATTGTTATCTGAAATGATGTATTTCAAAAATTTATTATTTTATTTTTTTAATTAATTTGCATATGAAGTAAAAATGTTATTTTCATTCAATGTTAATTATTATTTTAATGAAATAATTTTTATTTTAGTATCGGAAATACTGTATTTAAATTTTGTAAACAAACAGACTTATAAATTTAATACATTGTTCTAACATTAGTTAGGCTAAGTTCAATACTTTATATACAGAAAAAAAATTAATTGACACTAAATAAAATATTTTTCGTATCGAGATGTGTCATTCGTTAATTTTATTTGAAGCACAATATTGCAAGATTTATGGATCCAATTTTAATTCTTAAACTTACTACTAACTATTAACTAACTACTATTAACTAACTACTGACTTATTTAAATAACTCTAATCATAACGCGTAACACGGGGATTAACGATATCTTTTAGAAAATTAAAAATTAAATTTAAAAAATAATCTTATAATTTTATAAATAGAGTTCGACTCCTAGTGCAATTCATAAGCAAAATTAAATTAAGAAACTTTATTTAAAACTTTTATATTCGTATAATTTATCAATTTTTTTACGAATATTATTTTTTATAAATAAAAATTAATTAGTAATTTTCATTTAAGAAACTAAAACTTTTATAAAAAATGTTTTTATAAATAAAAATTATATTCGTTTTAAAAAAAAATAGGTATATTTAAAGTGAAGTATGAAATTTAGTTTAACTCCTAGTGGACTTCAGACCTTAACCACTTTAAGATTTTGTATTTCATTCGGATTTAATTTGAAGCAATTACTTAAGTAAATGGTAATTGAGTTTAACCCTTTAAGGGAATTCACGGCACTTTTATTTTATTGGTGAATTAAGGTTCCACTTTGTTTTCCTCTGTTCGAAATTTTTATTACACCTCCAATAATTAAGCTGCAATCCAGAGTTATTTCAAATTATTTAATTTTACCGAGTTTTTTTTTAACTTCAAACAAAAAATAAAAAAGAGTAATAGTCCTAATTCTGTTTCTTTGTTTGGGAATTATGAACACGCCCAAAATGTATTATGTACATAGAAAGTACAGTATTTTTATTGTAAAATCAATCGAGACATATTATCTATACTATAAAATAATTCGTTCATAAGATGAACAAAAATTAAAATTGATTCGATATGGGAAACCTATTAGCTACGTATATTTCATGGAATTTGTTACTTTGACAACAAGAACGGGCCAAACGAGAAGTAAATAATAAAATTCTCGTTTTACTTATTTAAAAATATTCTGAATTTTATATTCATCATCATCATCATTATCATCATCGTTTCAGCCTATCACAGTGCACTGCACAGGCCTCCACAAGTTCACGCCAAAAATAGCGTGTATTCATGTGTGTTGCCCATAGTCACCACGCTGGGCAGGCGGGTTGGTGACCGCAGTACTGGCTTTGTCGCACCGAAGACGCTGCTGCCCGTCTTCGGCCCGGTATTTCAAAGCCAGCAGTTGTATGATTATCCCGCCATCGGTCGCCTTTATAAGGTCCAAGGTGGTAGTGGAACTGTGTTATCCCTTAGTCGCCTCTTACGACACCCACGGGAAGAGAGGGGGTGGCTATATTCTTTACTACCGTAGCCACACAGGTTTTATATTAAAAATTCAATAATATAAAACAAAACCATAACCAAAACAAATCAAACGCGAAAATGCGGCAACAGACATCACGTGGAAACTAGAATCAGCACGCGAGCTCGTAATATTTTATAGTAGTGAAGATAACCGACCATTTATATACAGGAGCAGACTACAATAACTCGGTAACCGATGTTGGTTTAAATCTGGTACGACCCCCCTTTGATAATTTTCACCTGAGCGTTGCGCCCCGCGGCGCGCCCTCTTCAAATTTATGTTGCTTGAGATACCATCTTCATTGTAAGAATTCAAATACAGAGGTAGAAGTACTGAAAGCGACATTCGTTACTATTGCTTTTTATTGTTCTTTTATTTAAAAAAATATAACGGTATGATAGGCTAATGCTTAAAAATAAATTTTATTTCATAGTGTAATTTTTTTCCAATAAAATCAGTAATTACAAAGATTGTGATTGTGTTACTTTTTGTATGTAAAATGAACTTAAAATCACGCTCATGTTCGTAAGTGAGCTCAATGCTGTTGCTGAAATTTTTACAATACTTTGAAATAGTTGAGATCAAAATATGTAACTATACAAAACATGTTTTAAATACATATAAACAATGTTTTTTTAGGAACTTCAAGTTAGTTTTTGGATTCTATTTCACCAAAATATGTACGAATTGCCCTACACTGTGCTCATCTCTCTTCCATAACCTCTTTATCATTGCGTTACTAAGATGGAGGGTTTAAGTGTCGCTTACAATATTACGATGTTAACCGCTATAGACGATTTACATAATTCATTCAGGGCGATGGGCTCAGCGTATGTTTTGATCTGATCTACACCGAACATTAATTGGTCCTTTTAGGAAGCTATATTAGTTAAAATGTGTCGTTTGAATTTAGCACCGAATAATATAAATTTACTGGAGATGATTTTTTTTAAACTTGTATTTACTAATATTCTGCTACAACATGCTACATTTAGTATGAAAAACTTAGCAATTAAACTTTATTTGTCATTTGTCTTCCTATACGTCGTAGTATGTGATTGCTTCAAATACAGCTCATTTACTTTCTCGAATTAAATTCGTTTTTCAACTCTGATTATTTGCATCTCATTTGTGTATAATAATTATGTGTGTGTGTAAATAAAAATTTAAAAAAAGCATCAACTACAGAACCCTCTCTATTATCAAAAAAATCTATCTAAATCTAATCTAAAAAATTTATCAAAAAATATATTTTCCTTTATTTAAATTTCGAATTGATAAAAAACTATATAAATTTGTAGGTTCCGTCGAGCAATAAATACATTTTAATGATATTATACTTTCACAACTTTATTATTATTCCCATTAGCTTTACTATCTATCTTATTTTCTATAAATGCTTATCTATAAAACAAAACATAACATTTGTGTATTCACAGGGAATGCCATAAAATTCAAAAAGAGGAATCTACTTTGTAGTACTTTAGATTGTACACGCCACTAGATGAAACCAACTTTGTAAAACTAGTGGCATACGTGTGACAAGATGTCTGCTACGAAAAACTAACAATGATCACACAACAATGTGCTTGTTGTATAATGTATACCAATTTCCTCGTGACTACAACGAGCTAAGGCAATCCTTATAAAATCTCGTAAACTGTTTGCGGACCTTTCCCTGAGGTATTTCTTGACATCAAATTATAAGATGTGAAAAATGATGGTCGCTTTTTTGTCGGTAGAATAAATTTTGTAGATACACAATTCTTATTTACAGTTTTTCTAGATATATAATTGAAGAACATGTTCGACCTCGTTTTTAAAAACGGTTTCAAGACTTTGAAAAAAAATCATAACTACATAGTAAAACATAATTTATCATTATAAATGATGCGTGAGCGTATACTGAATGCGTGAGCTTAAAAGAAATTATAAGGATCTTATTTCGATCAAATTATTTTCTGATTTACTTATTTGTTTCGAAAGCTATATCATATTATTAACACACAGTAATCAATAATTTCAGAATAAAATTCGTTGATATTAAATCACTGAAAGACATCTGAACAAGTCTTTGTTTCAAATTCGATAATGACATTTAGCATTAAGTAAACAAATAAACTGTAGTAAAAAATAAATGACTAACATACACTGACTTTAACAGACTCTATTGTCTATTCCTAAGAAACGTAAAAAGGTTTTATATTTGACCTTTTTTTCTCTATGATAATAAATGCAATATTTTTTCCTATAAATTAATTTGTTACATACTCGTATAAAGTGCATATAACAAATAAATCTCTGAATTTCATGAAAGTTCAAAACATACTTCGTAAAATGACGACCTTCGCAAACTGCACGCTGTCGATAACGTGTCAATCGAACGACAAATTTGTTTGTGCAATTGGCTATAAAGAATATCTGAATATTAAAGGTCGTGGCCACGTCCTGATCGATTGAAGTGGAGTCTCATGAAAATTTATGAGTTTGCATCGCTTTTTGATGATAGGTATTGAAGAGTTTTTGACTGATTTAATAGATACCGTTGGGTAAAAAAATAAAATAGTAAACTACGTATACGGTATAAACAGAGGTATAGTTGAAAAACTTAGGTTAATATATTTTACAAAAAAAAAATTGTATTGTATGAATCATAAATGAGTCAGACATTTGTTTTTATACAAATAGTTTTCGTATATGTTACTGAAAACTAGTACTTATTTTTTTTACTTTAGAATTTCATTATAACGGTTCAATTTTATTTTTTTATTTTATTTTATTATTTATTGGGAAACAAACAGCACTCAACAATACAATTAATACACAAAACTATTATTATTTACTACAAAAATATTATTATTACTACTTATTATTACTTAAAACACCAGCAAAAATATTACACAATACAATAAAATATAATTCTAGTCGTCGAAAGAAAATTTTATTACAATATTTGTGTTACTCCTAAGTAAAACTATATTATTTGTATCTGTATGTAATATGGCAATCAATTAACATAAAATAGAATATTTTTGAAATACAAAATAATTTTTATGTAACCGATAAGTTCCGAAACTTTGTTAATAATGTTAATAATTATTTCCTTATTGGAAAGCTATTATATATTATATTCCCACATAATTTCCGATCCCGTGAGAATGGCGAGATAAAACGTACATATACATACATACATTACATACATACATACGTACGTACATACATACATCCTTACAGACTGTCGTATTTATAATATTAGTAGTATTATTCTTAAGAGTACCATAGTCATAATATTTAAAACTCGCCGTAGAGGAACAGCAATCATGAAAATAATTATAGAAACCGATTTTGGTGTAAAATTTTGTCATCTTTGAAATGTGTCCCTACAAAGTTTATGACTCGAATATCTCAGCTTAGCACACGGTGGCGCGTTTCATTATCGACTTTAATTTTATGCATGAACGCGTGCATCCTCCACGACGTTGAGCGTCTTCAATTTCACTCTGGAGAAATATTGGGGATCGAGTCGTATTTTTTTCTAAATTTATGAAACGCCTTGGATGATATGTTGACATGATATATTGTTTATGAGATAACGTACGGAATCGTTGACTCTATTATGATAATAGAGAGAAGAAATAGAGTTGAGATAATCTCGAATTAATTCACAGAAATCTTAAGAAAATTACTCTAATTTTTTATTAATGAATGCTTTTCATGTGATCCCATTTAAATTTACTTGAGATCCAACAAATATTTTTGAGTTATCACTGATAATGCGTTTTTTTAATTACTTAATATTTTTTTGTAATCACTTGACTATTTTTTCATCGATCTACGTTATATTATAATTCCATAACTTTTTACTGGGCTAACTGATTTCAATAATTCTTTTTTTATTCGAAAGCTGATACTTGTCATGTGGTCCTTTTTGATGACACGAGACGAGTTTGAGTACCTTTAGAATAATCTCTAATAGCACGTATTTACGTGACAATTTTTTTCGTCTGCCTAATTTGTATTAACACAATTATTTAATAATTACTAATGAACATCTTCTTCTATCAAGAAGTGAAGCAGCTTCGCTCGTGCTGTTCCACTGTTAGAAAAAAATTCTTTAAAAAAATATATATTCTCTCTTCAAGTTTTATTTCAGGCCATAATGAAATAATAAAGATCAACTTAGTTCTTGACCTCAACAGTTCTAGTGCGAACTTAATATAAAAAAAAATATTAATACTCGTATATTTTTATCATATTTATATTGTCAAATGTATAAGGCACTAAAATTACACATATAAAACACATTGAAAATATATACAAAATATTCGTAATGCTCGTAATCTCTTACCACCTAATATCATTTAATTTATCACTAGAAAGATATCATAAAAACGTAATATACTTAATCAAAACACTCATATGTTATCCCATATCGTCGGACTGAATGAAAATTTTAATCCTTGTCAGGCACCGAATGGGTTCTGGCGTTATTTACGAGAACGAGAGAAAAAATACAAAAACCTACCCGTGACGAAGCCATTTCGCTCACTGACAACAAGATTTGTTTTTCTCGAAGTCACTTTGTCATTCCGTTTCAAATAACATTTTGTCTAGCGATTCAGTAATTTAAAATGAGACAAATAACTCTTTGTGAAAATAGTGTTTTTTTGACTGTAAAGAATAAGCTTTATGTGGCTTTTGTACATAAATATTTAACATTAATTAGTACTTACAGACATTTTTAGTATAAATGTTGCTAGAAAGAATATTTGGACTATGAATCGTGGAGTGACGTTTCTTACCAATCAATCCTTCTTTGTTTATTCACCAATGCTATGTAATATTGGTGTTATCATCTGTACTATTTTGACACTATAAAAAAACCAGTAAACAAAAAATGAAGCATTATCTAATTCTTTAAAAGTATAATTTACGATAATTTAAAATAATATTTATATTTCATGGACTATCAAGGTGCTGTGTGGCTACGGCACTAAAGAATTTAGCCACCCCCTCTCTTCCCGTGGGTGTCGTAAGAGGCGACTAAGGGATAACAAGGTTCCACAACCATCTTGGAACTTAAGAAGCCGACCGATGGCGGGATAACCATCCAACTGCTGGCTTTGAAATACACAGGCCGAAGACGGGCAGCAGCGTCTTTGGTGCGACAAAGCCAGTACTGCGGTCACCAACCCGCCTGCCCAGCGTGGTGACTATGGGCAAAACACACGAGTTCACGTTATTTTTGGCGTAAACTTGTGGAGGCCTATGTCCAGCAGTGGACTGCATAGGCTGTAATGTAATGTATGGACTATCAAATAACTCAAATTAATTTTCTACAATTTATACAAACTGAACACTCTTATAAGCCTATACGTTGTTCCTTATAAATATTTACATTCCTTTTCATTGAGTTCTTCAAATTCAGTTTCAATTTCGAAATTCATTCATTCGAATTCAATGAATATTTCAAACGAACACATCGAGGTGAGCCGGCCGGCTATTGGATGTCAAACAGTAAGGATTTCCGGATTACCTCGTCAACCGAGCTCGCTAGACTAAACTTGTCATAGGGAATTAAAATATTAAACTGACATATATAACTATGTTTAACTGAGACTCTATCGTCATTGCGATAAATATTATACTGCTTAATATATAATTTGTGATTAATTTTGGATTTAGGTACTACGAATTGGGATTTTAGTCATATACTGTTACGAGTTTTTATGCATTTTATTCATCTTCTTAATTAGCATCATAAATTTTTTTTATCTGTGCTTTTCAGTTCTTATCCTATTCATACATGTGTATTTTTTATTTCTCTTTCTTATTTAATTCTATCTTTAAATTTATTCCTATTATATAAAAATTTAATTTTAATATTCAATGTAAACACGGAAAGAATTAAAATGCATTTATAACTTTACTTTTAATTTAAATTTATTCGTATTTCGTTCGTTTATATCGTCCAATATGTTAAACCTTTCATGGCAGAAAATGCACTAAATAACGCTTCATAGTCAAATTATTGGCATTTAAATCTGGAATCGAGGGTCTGGAAAAATCAGATAAGACACAAACATAAACAACCAGACCACGGCAGACATCTGTACGCCCTTTACAAATATTTGCTACTTGCCAGGCTCGAACACACAATCGCCCGAGCCAATTCCATGCTTAATTTAGAAATGTATTTATTTTATAACTCTACGAACTGAACAATAACTTTTTTTAAAATTCCACGCGAACGAAGTCGCGGGCACACCTAGTCTATCTATACAAACAAGTAAAATTGGAGTGTCTGTTTGTAATATTAAAATAACCGCTTTTTACTAAATTAATATGGATGTACACGGTACATATACCAAAATAACATTTTTTACATTTTTTTTGTCTGTCTGTCTGTTAGTTCCGTCTAATCTCTGAAATGGCTGGACCGATTTTGACGGGATTTTCACAGGCAAAGCTGATGAAGTAAGGAGTAACTTACGGTACTTTTATTTTAGAAATGTATTTATTTTATAACTCTACAAACTGAACAATATTTTTTTTTAATTCTACGCAGACGAACTCGCGGGCACAGCTAGTTGTAGTATATAATTGCATACAAATAGTTTTGAAGTTAAATTGCGTTGACAATAAACTTCTAGCAAGGAATAAATTGTAACTAGGAACTGCCCGTATTGTAATGACGCTTCTCAGTTTAGCTGACGTTTATAGTTATTACTCACACCCGTAAGTCGTTATAAAATATTTCAGTACAAGATTTTTTTCTTTCCTCCAGCCCGCTGGACCGACGATCTACGTAAGATTACTGGTGGTAGCTGGATGAGAATTGTGGATAACCGGGTTGTTTAGCGCGAACCTGAATAGGCCTATGTTCCGTGGACTGATAGGCTGAAATATGTATTTTCTTTGTCAATTTAATAATAGGACTTAATGTAATTTCTGAGATTTATAATAATGAAGCTACTATAAGCAAATTTTTACTTAAAAGATTATTATCTAAGTATTCGTATTTTTGCTAATTTAAAAACGGATTGATTCACTAAAAAATAGCGAATTGGTTGGAAACTTTTAAGTAACACATATTTATATCTCAATCATCAAGTAATGACGTCACTTTATATATATATTCTTTTGCACCTTAAAAGCATAAACTATAAATCATGTTTACAGATAATGTTGGCACGGGCGAAATTTTTATATTGATTTAAATTTTATTGACTAAGATTAAATTTTATTTCTGCTATTTTTAAAGACATTAAATGACCTAGCTAATATGTAGTTAGGCACCACTGCTTGTTGATCGAGTTCTTACAATTTTATTGTAATTTTTTGTAGGCCTGAGAGTTATATTTGCTCTTTGTTCAATTATCATTTAACAGCTTGACATATTATATTAATATAGATATTATACAATAATCGCATCAAATCGACCTACTACCATTTAATAATAAGCACGTTTCACCTAATTTACTGACTATATTTGCATACACATCACTAAACGCAGACCAACGTCTTATCGATTCATCCAGAACAATTGACGTAATGGCGTAATTTGCATAACACCAACCTGTCTCCGATAACGTCAATAACTAGCCAGTGTCGTAAACCCTGGACAATTGTTAGCTCTGTGGGTTAAGCCCTGCCTTAACGATGTAGAGATTCTTGGTACCAGTGAATTAGAACTTAAATTACACTCGACTTGTTAATCAAGTTACATCTTGTTTGAGTGGTTCTTATTTTTATAATTCTCGTTTAGACTTCCTTAAAATTTTGAATAGAGAAAGATATTCATATATGTATAACAATAAAATTATTTCGTGATCTAAAAACTGTTATATTTTAGGTTACTAAAAAAATATGTTATATTTTAGGTATAATAATTATATTATACAACTAGCTGTGCCCGCGGCTTCGCCCGCGTTGAAATCAGTGTTTCACAAAGTTTTACCGGCAAACTTCCAGTGAAACTTTCATCAAAATCGGCTTAGTCATTCCGTAAACCTTCCTCTTGAAGCACTCTCTCCATTGGTGAAACCGAATGAAAATCCGTTCAGTAGATTTTGAGGGAATCGACCACATACACTTTTGGGGACTTTGTTTTATAATAAACTAACTGTTGCCCGCGACTACGTTCGCGTGGTTTTGAAGATATGCATTACTATTAAGATGTTCAACGCAAACTATTTTTTTTATTTCAGTCACTTGAAATGCTTATCACACTGAGTAACTTTTTAAAAGGCACAATTTAGTATAATTTAATAGTTATTCTTATAAAACCTCTCTATACACCACATTTTTAGCTTTATTTTCAGGCTGCAGTATAAATAACCTATCAGGCGAACTTATAGCTGCTGTTTATGTTTCGTACAAACTATCAACCCCAATTAAACCCTCTTAGCGGTGGAATATCGCAAAATCCGTTCTTAGCGGACGTCTACTTACTATAATCTACCTCCCTACCAAATTTTATCTTTGTCCATCCTGGACGGATTAAAAACCACTGGATGGTCCCATCGGTTTTTGAGTGATGAGTGATGAGATGATTTGGACACCTCCTCACCATATATAGAGCATACATTTTAAATTTCAAGTCTCTTACTCAAAAACATAGGACTTTCATATAAACTTCCAACCCCAATTTTATCCCCTTAAGAGTCAAGTTTCGTAAAAGCCGATCTTAGCAGATGTTTACGCCCTATAAGGAGCCTATCTGCCAAATTTCAAGCATGTAGATGTTATAGTTTCAGAGATTTCGGGATGAGCGAGTCAACCTACCATCCCCTGTTTTAACCCCAAAAGGGAGTTGATATCTAAAGATACATTATTTGAACACCTTCTCATCATTTATAAGGCATAAATTTTAAATTTCAAGTATCTTACTTCAAAAACATAGGACTTTCATACAAACTTCCAACCCCCTAGGGGTCGAATTTCGTAAAATCCGTTCTTAGCAAATGTCTATGCCCTATAAGAAGCCTATCTGCCAAATTTTAAGTTTGTATAGTTTCGGAGATTTCTTGATGAGGGAGTAAACCTACCATCCCCCGTTTTAACCCCAAAAGAGAGTTGATTTCTAAAGATACATCATTTGAGCACCTTCTCATCATCTATGAGGCATACATTTTAAATTTCAAGTTTCTTACTCCAAAAACACGGGACTTTCACACAAATTTCCAACCCCCGTTTTACCCCCTCAGGGGTCGAATTTCGTAAAATCCGTTCTTAATGTCTATGCCCTATATAAAGCTTATCTGCCAAATTTCAAGTTTGTGGGTGTTATAGTTTCGGAGATTTCGTGATGAGTGAGTCAACTTACCATCCCCCGTTTTAACCCCAAAAGGGAGTTGATTTCTAAAGATGCATTATTTGGACACCTTCTCGTCTTCTATAGAGCATACATTTTAAATTTCATGTCTCTTACTTCAAAAACATAGGACTTTCATACAAACTTGCAACCCCCGTTTTACCCCCTCAGGGGTCTAGTTTCGTAAAATCCGTTCTTAGCAGATGTTTACGCCCTATAAGGAGCCTATCTGCCAAATTTCAAGCATGTAGATGTTATGGTTTCAGAGATTTCGGGATGAGCGAGTCAACCTACCATCCCCCGTTTTAACCCCAAAAGGGAGTTGATTTCTAAAGATGCATTATTTGGACACCTTCTCGTCTTCTATAGAGCATACATTTTAAATTTCATGTCTCTTACTTCAAAAACATAGGACTTTCATACAAACTTGCAACCCCCGTTTTACCCCCTCAGGGGTCTAGTTTCGTAAAATCCGTTCTTAGCAGATGTTTACGCCCTATAAGGAGCCTATCTGCCAAATTTCAAGCATGTAGATGTTATGGTTTCAGAGATTTCGGGATGAGCGAGTCAACCTACCATCCCCCGTTTTAACCCCAAAAGGGAGTTGATTTCTAAAGATACATTATTTGGACACCTTCTCATCTTCTATAGAGCATACATTTTAAATTTCATGTCTCTTACTTCAAAAACATAGGACTTTCATACAAACTTGCAACCCCCGTTTTACCCCCTCAGGGGTCTAGTTTCGTAAAATCAGTTCTTAGCGGATGTCTACGCCCTATAAGAAACCTATCTGCCAAATTTCAAGTTTTTAGCTGTTATAGTTTCGGAGATTTCGTGATGAGTGAGTCAACCCACCATCCCCCATTTTAACCCCAAAAAGGAGTTGATTTCTAAAGATACATTATTTGGACACCTTTTCAATATCTATAGAGCATACATTTTAAATTTGAAGTCTCTTACTTCTAAAACATAGGACTTTCATACAAACTTCCAACCCCGTTTTACCCCTTTAGGGGTCGATTTTCGTAAAATCCGTTCTTAACGGTAGTTTACGCCCTATAAGGAGTCTACCTGCTAAATTTCAAGTTTGCAGGTGTTATAGTTTCGGAGATTTCGTGATCAGTGAGTCATCCTACGATCCCCCGTTTTAACCCCAAAAAGGAGTTGATTTCTAAAGATACATTATTTGGGCGCCTTTTCACCATCTATAGAGCTTACATTTTAAATTTCAAGTCTCTTACTTCAAAAACATAGGACTTTCATACAAACTTCCAACCCCCGTTTTACCCCCTTAGGGGTCGATTTTCGTAAAATCCGTTCTTAGCGGATGTCTACGTCCTTTAAGAAGCCTACCTGCTAAATTTCAAGTTTGTAGGTGTTATAGTTTCGGAGATTTCGTGATGAGTGAGTGACCTTTCGCTTTTATATATATTAAGATTGACATGTATTTTCTTTTTCGTTTTCGTAAGGAACAAGTTATGAAAACATTTTGTCAAAAAAGATAAAAGTAGTTTAGACTGATTAATATTTTTTGTCAGTATGACTTACATTTGCAAAAGATCCCTCACTGGCTATTGCATGAGTACAATTAAAACTCTTTGTCAATTTTTAATTAGTCTGTCTTAATTTTGGTATAGAGTAGTAATAAGCTCCTTTCAAACTAATTTTACAGTGCTGTTTGTTTTGAATACTCATTCTTTTGTGATTTTTAAAAGCTCTTCACAATGTATTCCAAGGCTCTGACCCAGTTTCTAAAATTCTAAAGGATATTTTAATTAAAAATACGAATTACTCGTATTAAACGATCATCTCGCATATTTCAGAATAAATAGTTGATTTCAATAAAATTTTGATATTTAAAATTTAAAATGGATAGGATATTTAACGTTAAAAGTCACGTATTTACTTAAATTATCTTATATATGTTGTATATCTACCATATATGTTGTAAATATCCTATGAACACATTTAGGCTGAGTTTTCTTTTTCAAAACTATCTTAAAAACAGAGAAACTGACTATACGTTTTAGTAACACCAGTCATACCTGAAAATAACCAACAAAAAACAAAGAAAACCACGAAATTTTACAACATTGAAAACTTCTTTGATGTATTCAAAATAAATAGTTTCGATAAAATTTAAAAGTGGGCGTATTACGTCTGTATTTATATAACAATAGTTAGTAGAGTACCAGCTTATAATCCTAACAATATGAATTCAAAGCGTTCGCGAGAATAGATTGCAATAAAATGTATATATTTTAAGTAAAATCAAAAAGTCTTACGATTATTAAAGAATACGATATATTTTATTTTTATTTATTTATTTATTTATTTAAATATCTCTTAAACAAATCATATTTTTCACAATACATGTAAGTGAGGCAGAGCACAGCAGGAAATATCCTGCTCAATTTCTGAAGCAGGTCGATTGGGGAAGTACTTGGACTTTATAGAAGATCACAGCTAAATAATACTGCTTTCAAGCAGCCTTGTGTTCCTGTTGTGAGTAAGGTTCCTGTGGGTGATTGGAGATAAAGTCAGCAACTCTCTTGCAATGTTTGTAGTGTTAGAGGCGTCTATAGACTACGATAATCGCTTACGATCAGGTGAGCCGTAGCCTTGTTATATAAAAAAAATGTATAACCAGACGACTTATATAATAACAAATAAAATCAACCCTATACTGTTATAACTAAAATCTCTTTCCCTACGCCTACGTCTTACTAAAACGACAAACATCAAAATGATACACGATGTGACGCAATCTAAAAACTATTAAAATATTTGATAAAATAGTCAACATGAACTTTAGGTCATCGCGTTAATCCATTTTATATGAAATGTTTGCTATATTTGTCATACTTGTTTTATGTCGCATATACATATGTATATTACACTGCATCACATTCTTTAGCTTTCCATCTCATCGCTTGCCTGTTATAACTCAAACCTAACAGAACAGCCTAAGTACCATCAATAGCAAAACCAACAAAGGAACTCTCCACTCCTTTCTACCTACGTTTTCAAACTTCGTTCAAAATTACCACGTTGGTAACCCCTTTGATCTTCGCAATAGTCGCATTCACAAATTAGCGTGACAAGTGTAATCACGTAATGGTATTCTGAAACCGTAATCAGAAAACCAGACACGTAATGGCTTATCTGTGAAATTACGCCTATTAGCTGATTAGAATTGTAACCGTACCCTCTTTTACGTGTGAGATTTTACACGTAATTATTGTGGGACCGCATGATCTTGATACTATAATATAATGGTAAATATCCGACAGGTCAGCCGAGAACAGTGAATAGAAAAGCGCTTAACTTGTTGCGGGTCAAATCAGATTAAGATCTACTGAATAAATAAATCTACTTATATTTATCATTCACGACGTAGAAACCCATACAAGTAAAGAAATTTGTTTTAAGCTTAATTACATACTATAAAACAAAATTACATACTATATATTAATAACTAGTTGTGCTCGCGACTTCGTCCACGTGAAATAGTGACTACATGTTCAACGTGATTCTTCAAATTGGCATAACTTTTTTATTTATGAACCGATTGACATGTAAAAAAAACGCACAGACCGACAAAAATTCTGACAATCATTGTCTTTGGTGCTATTTGCGTTGGTACTATTTTTTTCTAATAATATCTTAAGTGTACAGACAGCGACTTGATACATATCTATAATATATATAAAAGCGAAAGGTCACTCACTCATCACGAAATCTCCGAAACTATAACACCTACAAACTTGAAATTTGGCAGGTAGGCTCCTTATAGGACGTAGACATCCGCTAAGAACGGATTTTACGAAACTCGACCCCTAAGGGGGTGAAATGGGGGTTGGAAGTTTGTATGAAAGTCCTATGTTTTTGAAGTAAGAGACCTGAAATTTAAAATGTATGCTCTATAGATGGTAAAAAAGTGTCCAAATAATGTATCTTTAGAAATCAACCCCTTTTTGGGGTTGAAACGGGGGATGGTACGTTGACTCACTGATCACGAAATCTCCGAAACTATAACACCAACAAACTTGAAATTTGGCAGGTAGGCTCCTTATAGGACGTAAACATCCGCTAAGAACGGATTTTACGAAACTCGACCCCTAAGGGGGTGAAATAGGGGTTGGAAGTTTGTATGAAAGTCCTATGTTTTTGAAGTAAGAGACCTGAAATTTAAAATGTATGCTCTATAGATGGTAAAAAAGTGTCCAAATAATGTATCTTTAGAAATCAACCCCTTTTTGGGGTTGAAACGGGGGATGGTACGTTGACTCACTGATCACGAAATCTCCGAAACTATAACACCTACAAACTTGAAATTTGGCAGAAAGGCTCCTTATAGGGCGTAGACATCCGCTAAGAACGGATTTTACGAAACTCGACCCCTAAGGAGGTAAAACGGGGGGTTGGAAGTTTGTATGAAAGTCCTATGTTTTAGAAGTAAAAGACTTGAAATTTAAAATGTATGCTCTATAGATGATGAGAAGGCGTCCAAATAATGTATCTTTAGAAATACACCCCTTTTTGGGGTTAAAACGGGGATGGTAGGTTGACTCACTGATCACGAAATCTCCGAAACTATAACACTTAAAAACTTGAAATTTGGCAGGTAGGCTCCTTATAAGACGTAGACATCCGCTAAGAACGGATTTTAAGAAAAACGACCCCTAAGGGGGTAAAACGGGGGTTGGAAGTTTGTGTGAAAGTCCTATGTTTTTTGAAGTAAGAGACTTGAAATTTCAAATGTAAGTTCTATAGATGGTGAAAAGGTGTCCAAATAATGTATCTTTAGAAATCAACCCGTTTTTGGGGTTAAAACGGGGGATAGTAGGTTGGCTCACTGGTCACGAAATCTCCGAAACTATAACACCTACAAACTTGAAATTCGGCAGAAAGGCTCCTTATAGAGCGTAGACATCCGCTAAGAACGAATTTTATGAAATTCGACCCTTAAGGGGGTAAAACGGGGGTTGGAAGTTTGTGTGAAAGTCCCATGTTTTTGAAGTAAGAGACTTGAAATTTAAAATGTATACCTTATAGATGATGAGAAGGTGTCCAAATAATGAATCTTTAGAAATCAACTCGCTTTTGGGGTTAAAACGGGGGATGGTAGGTTTACTCACTCATCACGAAATCTCCGAAACTATAACACCTACAAACTTGAAATTTGGCAGATAGGCTCCTTAGAAGGCGTAGACATTCGTTAAGAACGGGTTTTACAAAACTCGACCCCTAAGGGGGTAAAACGGGGGTTGGAAGTTTGTATGAAAGTCCTATGTTTTTGCAGTAAGAGACTTGAAATTTAAAATGTAAGCTCTATAGATGATGAAAAGGTGTCCAAATAATGTATCTTTAGAAATCAACTCCTTTTTGGGGCTAAAACGGGGGATAGTAGGTTGACTCACTTATCGCGAAACCTCCGAAACTATGACACCTAAAAACTTAAAATTTGGCAAATAGGCTCATTATAGGTCGTAGACATCCGCTAAGAACGGATTTTATGAAATTCGATCCCTAAGGGGATAAAACGGGGGTTGGAAATTTGTATGAAAGTCCCATGTTTTTGAAGTAAGAGACTTGAAATTTAAAACGTGTGCTCTATAGATGATGAGAAAGAGTCTAAATAATGTATCTTTAGAAATCAACTCCCTTATGGGGTTAAAACGGGGGATGATAGGTTGACTCGCTCATCACGAAATCTCCGGAACTATAACAGCTACAAACTTGAAATTTGATAGATAATTTCCTTATAGAGTGTAGACATCTTTTAAGAACGAATTTTACGAAACTCGACCCCTAAAGGGGTAAAACGGGGGTTGGAAGTTTGTATGAAAGTCCTATGTTTTTGAAGTAAGATACTTGAAATTTAAAATTTATGCTCTATAGATGGTAAAAAGGTGACCAAATAATGTATCTTTAGAAAGTAACTCCCTTTTGGGGTTAAAACGGGGGATGGTAGATTAACTCACTCATCACGAAATCTCGGGAACTATAACACCTACAAACTTGAAATTTGGCAGGTAGGTTTCTTATAGAGTGTAAACAGCTACGAATTAATTTTACGAAAATCGACCCCTAAGGGGGGATCGATCCAAAAAACGGGGGTCGAAAGTTTGTATGAAAGTCTTATGTTTTTGAAGTAAGAGACTTGAAATGTACAATATATGCTCTATAGATGGTGAGGAGGTGTCCAAAAAATGCATCGTAATCTATATATATATAAAAGAGAAAGGTCACTAACTCACTCATCACGAGAACTGAAAAACCGCTGGATGGTCTATCCATCCAGGTTGGACAAAGATAAAATTTGGCAGGGAGGTATAGTCAGCAGACGTCCGCTAAGAACGGATTTTACGATATTCCACCGCTAAGGAGGTTTAATTGGGGTTGATAGTTTGTATGAAACTTAAACAGCCTGAAAATAAAACTAAAAATGTGGTGTATAGAGGTTTTATAAAAATAACTATTAAATTATACTAAATTGTGCCTTTTAAAAAGTTACTCAGTTTGATAAGCGTTTCGATAAGTGACTGAAAT
This sequence comes from Melitaea cinxia, assembly GCF_905220565.1. Taxonomy (NCBI): domain Eukaryota; kingdom Metazoa; phylum Arthropoda; class Insecta; order Lepidoptera; family Nymphalidae; genus Melitaea; species Melitaea cinxia. The sequence goes on from NC_059401.1 coordinate 15,512,341, forward strand.
AAAAAAATAATTTGCGTTAAACATTTTAATAGTAATGCATATCTTCATAACCACGCGGACGTAGTCGCGGGTAACAGTTAGTGTATTATAAAACAAAGTCCCCAAAAGTGTATGTGATCGATTCGCTCAAAATCTACTAACGGATTTTCACGCGGTTTCACCATTCGAGAAAGGGCTCCACCATTGGCAAGAGGAAGGTTTACGGAACGGCTAAGCCGATTTTGATGAGAGTTTCACTGGAAGTTTGCCGGGAAAACTTTGTGATACACTAATTTCAACGCGGGCGAAGCCGCGGGCACAGCTAGTTTATTATATGTATTGATTGAAGAAAACAAACCTTCTTTCTTTTAGATTGATAGGCTCGACATCAACTTCTCATAATTCTATTTTTACCCGACTGCAAAGGATTAATAAGTATTTAATGTAAATATTTACTTTTACTTTTTTGTAGAACCTAATGTGTTCAAAAATACTACGCTTATGCTATGCTTCAGCCGCCTGTGTAACAGCCACATACCAGTGCTGTGACTGTTGCGTTGAAAAATACTAATTAAAATTAATTTCAAAGTATAATTCTTTCGTCAACCACAAATCTTACTCACTTCTAATATTCAATAAAATTGCTACAAAACATAAATGTTTGATAATTTCATAATAATGTAAAGCTATCATGTCATACAGTACATTTTCATTTTGCCCAGAAATTAAGATTTATTATTTACTACCTTCTCTGGCAAGTTTACATTAAAAAAAAAACAGGTTTTATTCACAATCTTAAGAACAGTGACAACTATGTCATTTAAAACAACACAAGAATAGTTTTGCAAAACAAAAGAGAAATAGACAATAAGGCTCTCTACTGACATATTAACCTAATTACCGTTTTATTACTTGTAAGAATTCCCCTCTAACTTACTAATTCGACGAGACAACGTGACGTAATTAATTTGAGTCTAATTACATAGCGATTTGCGTGACACGCTCCTAGAATTATGTAGCTAATCGTGTCTTGAAACTACTCTATATGACCGTCTCATTTGGATATTAAATTCTCGAAGAATATTCTTGCGTGCCAGGAAATTACTTAAGTGGTGATAATTTTACAAAAGTTTAAACGTCAAAGATAATTTTCTGTTTAATTTTCTAGTTTAAGTGTAACTTTAAATTTTAGTGTAACTTTTAATCTTGTGTTGACACTAATCGCGGAGAATATGCAACTTGAAAAGATTTTTTTTTAGTAAAAAACAGATTTCGACCGCTGTTGGGGACAACTTTAGGATTCCCTGATCTTGGCTATACTAATTATTGCGTCATAATATACATCAATAATATTTAGTAAAATATTAACAGACTTGTTTGACTCAGACTTGTTTGACTTGTAGTTTGACTTACGCAGGAAAATTAAGTTACCAGTTCGCGTATTATTTGTTCAATCTATTCAGCTCGTGGTAATAATCTGTAGTATCTCTTTTTTTATATTTTTAACCGTTTCCCAAAAAAGAAGAAGGTTCTCAATTCGATAGTATTTTTATGTCTGGTTACCTCAAAACTTTTTACTGGATGGACCGATTTTTGTTTGAATCTAAAAATATTGCGTGCCATGTGGTTTCATTTAAATATAATTGAAACCTAACAAGCAATTTTCGAATTATATATAAAAATGCATAGTTTTTCATCGACCGCATAACTTTTCACTGAGTATACCGATTTTGATGTTTCTTATTTTATTCGAAAACTGATACTTGTCTTGTATTGCGTTTTAACTTAAATTGAGATCTGATCAAAATTTTTTTAGTAATTGATAATGCTTGTTAATTGATAATGCTTGTTGTATTACTTGTCGAAGTAATTGAAGTCTTTTATTTTTATTTAGGAGCAAACACAATTAGTTCGAAACGACTAACTACAACAAGAAACTTATACAAGTTTAAAAATTGGAATGAGTAATACATATAAAAGACAAAGATAAATCGTAAATTAAAATCAAACATAAATAACTAACGCGATAATTAAACAAGAATATTTAAACCAAAAATACCAACATAAGTCCCCATACATCACGTTCAAACACGTCCCACTTCCCAGTACTGACGAATCCGTGCTTAACGAAGCGTCACAAACACCCTTGAAGTGTATCCACGCTCGCTTTCTATACAACGCAACAACAGAATAACAGCGCTAAATGTTTCCTTTATTACCGTGTATTTCGTTTAGACAGCTCGGAATTATGTTAACTATTTGAATTACACTTGATGTTGGAGATATTGTTTCATCTGCGCCGCTGTGAGGAATGTTAATGAAATTTAGCATATTTTTCTTGGGTTGTTTTATTTTTATTATTTGTCATTATTTAAATAAAATTTCATATAGCTAAGTTTAATTTCTAAAGTTAAACTAAGTTTTACATTAAGGTTACACTTGCTTCTTATTTGTATTCCACCTGAACATTTATGTAAATGTGCAACTTCTAGCCGAAGGCTTTTTTCCTACAAAACAACAGTTACAATATAATCCACTATGATGATCAACTGTTACTTAGCAAATAATCATTATAAAGTGAAACAAAAAAAAACTAATGTGCAATTTTATCGCTGATTATGGTTATTTAATATTATTTTAATAAATTTAAGTTGAATCCACAGCTGGTACTCAAATCGAGTCAAAATTTCAAATCAACATTATCAACATTATCAATCTTGTTTACTCTACTCGTATATCGTTTCATGCCATGTTAATATAAATATTTTTGTTACAGGTGAAAGTAATGCTACGTGTAGGAGCATCCGGCGAAGGTCCCTTCACTAGCGGCACACAGACTTTCTCCCTCGACAAGCGCAAGAAACAAGTGACCCTCTGCGAAACCGCGTCATCAACTTCTGCACCAGAAGACAGAAAAGTCGGTGTAGCCGCTCCTAAGATGTTCGCTTTCGACGCTATCTTCTCCCAAGATGATTCACAGGTATTTTGATTACTGGCTGACATGCGGTAGTGAGTTATTGAAATCTCACACATGATGAACATTTTAGACTACACAAATTGTTTCTTTGTTTTGGATTTTTCATTTTTCTGAACCCGGATGAGTGTAAAATTTCTTATTACCAGAGACTAAATGTCTGGCTATCTATGTAGTAAAATCTCTTCTTTTACCTTGTTGTTGAATTAGATAAAAGCTTACCCTTCAGTTTTCTAAATATAATGGATACACATGAACTAGGAAACATTAGGATCACATATAAAGCCGCTTCAAATGAGACTAAAACCTGTGACCAGCTGCGTTAAAAGCACTTTCCGCACTGCTACACAATTAGTGTTGATTTACTTTTTATCCTCTGGGTCATCTTGGCTTTTAATTAAATTAAAATTGTACTGGTACTTTATATAATGAATCCGGTATATACTGGAAGTCTTCAGCTGTACAATTTAAACATAGAATTAATTAAATACTAATATACGAGGAGGTTAACTTATAATTATAAAATACGTTCCCGTAAAATAAAGAAAGGAAAATTTGTATGCAATTCATTTTACTTTCTATTATTACTTATAAATCTGTATCCATAATTGTATTGCTTCATTATAATTTGTATAAAAAAAGTTGTGATTGTTATAGTAATTTTAGTAACGTAGCCGATGAGCCGTGATGATTTTATACTCCGTGAATTATAATAATAATAATAAATATTTACAACATACACACACACACAACTTAATGCATGTGTTGTAGGTAACCGCCGACTGTTATAGCTACATATTTTTTAACATATATTTTTTTAATAACTCTGTACAAAGAAAATAATTTGAACAAAAAAAATTAAATGTTCTTTTGCTCGTGTTTATTATAGCCGCATATCACACCAAAACTACTGAGTGAATTTGAAATAAAATTTATCATGATTTAAGTTATACTGTTCAACAAGTCAATTTACACTAGAATTTTTTATCCTAAATTTCGCGATCATACAAATTTATCAACCTTGTTCAAATTAAAATAAAATGATTAACAATGTCAGGTATCTTTTTTTACATTTATTTGTCGCTATCATTTCAGCCTGTAATATCCCACTGCTGAGCTCTTTCCCATGTAGGAGAAGGATCAGAGCTTAATCCACCACGCTGCTCCAATCCGGGTTGGCAGATATATTCCCTACTATGAGTAACGATCGCTATCAGGTATACATGATAACAACCAGGACTGACGGCTTAACGTGCTTCCCGAGGCACGGTGGGAAGACCCACATGGACTGCACAAACATCCAGACCACGGCAAACATCTGTATGGCCAATATTGTGATTATAGTAAAACTTTCTAGAAGATATTTTTCAGTTTCCGTTCGTTAAAATCAACAAAACCGCAAGTAAACAGTTCTCCGTGAGCATAAACCCAAATTAACATGAAAGAGTCATCGGGTATCTTAAGGATACGTCCTTTGCATCTTAGAAACTTTCTAGTACCGGGCAGAGACACCCTTGAACGAAGAATCTTCATTATTATACGGTAATCTGATACTTTAAGACGCAGATTAGATATAATAAGTACTGTTTAGGTATTTATCTGTTGTGTCAACGCAATCGATATTAATGGTTTTGGTATTGTAATATATATACCGTTTGACAAACGTTGATATTATTTTAAACATAAAAAGTAAAAGGTAATACATTTCCTAAATGTATTACCTTTTTAATTAATGGCAACTTCTTTTTTCTAATAATTAATTCTTTCGTGGCTCTGAATAATAAAAATAAGCTAGGAATTCTTTGAAAATCCTTATTCTAATACACTCTACCACTATTATTTAAAAAAAATTGTAACTTTTTTGGCATCAATATATTTACCATTTGTTTTTACTTTTTTTTCTAGGTAAGCATAATTTTATGAAGTAATCCAAAATTATAGATAAGTAAATAAGTGCAGGAATTCTCAACAGTTTCCCAACTTGGCCCGTTTTCCTCGTTCGCGACGTTCCGTTTCCTACAAAATTCATGCATATTTTTGCCTGAATTTCGTGTTTAAATTGTTAAAAGGCTGTGCAGCGTTCGAGTATCACCAACTATGCAGTAAAATTCACATTTTTCCGAGAACATTGAAAGTTTAAAATATCTGAGAAAGTTTGTCGTTCGACGAAAATCTTTCCGGTGAACATATATATATGTATAAAGACTCTCACAACACTGCCTGAAAGCAGTATTATTTAGCGAGAGTATTTGCAATATTTATCGATAAGCAATACCGTCTTCTCCATAAGGGCACACAGGGCCCGTGCCCAGGGCCCCCAATCTTCAAGGGGCCCCGAAGGACTGACAATTTCTCTTACACATTTATTATCAAAACATTTTTGTCGGGCACATTATACTTTTTTCACAGATCAGTAATCTTATCAGAAGATATTTACAAGGCATATATACTACGCTATTACATCAATGGTCAATAAAAACAATGTTATTATAATTCGCTTTTTTTACTTTCCAAAAGGGCACCAAATTCTTGTGTGCCCAAGGGCCCCAGCCTAGTTTGAGACGGCCCTGTCGATAAGTAGCTATATCTTAAGCAATAAGATAAGTAGCTATTTTAGTCTTGTAACTCCAGATCTCTTGGAAATTCTTAGTTGTGTTTAAGCCTTATTATTCTTGATTTGAGCTATGTGCATACACTAACACTGACTATATGTACTCACTGTCAAATTAAATGTCTAAAACACTAGTGGTTGACAATCATTCGGAAGGCTGTTGAATGCAAAAGCGTTGTATAAAATACGGAATATTCGTATCAGTAATTTTTAGAAAGAGTAACAAACAAAATATCCACTGTAACATCTACTTGAACCCCACTAAAATAATCTTTCTTAATATTTTAAAAACTATTGATAAAACTCTTAGTATTTGAGATATTGATTTACATTTTCAACATACTTTTTGTCTTTCTCCTCTCTCTCTCTTTCTCTCATGTGTAATCATATTCCAAATTATGTTTATTTTAAAACATCACATTCTCTCACAACATATTTCAATGACTGATGAGTGTATGTATTATATTTTAAAAACAACTCAGGCAAAAATATAAGTTTATAAATCTCAAATATATTTAACACGGTCTACGAGACGAGATTTAAGAGAACAACACATACAAACTTTCTATACGAATACCCTGAAAAGCAGGGTACATGTAACTCGCAAACGTAATATGTTTTATGCGCATGCATTAAATCAGAACAGTCCGCATGATCATTAATATCTCGTAAGCCCTTCATCCTACGCGTTCGCCGGTGCATTAGCCACTTACCGAGGCTTAATTTGTTGCTGTTGTAATTACGTACTACTTCAATCTGTTTGCTTTGTGTCTTTCGGTGTTCATTCATACAATCATTATGTCAATTAACACTTTGTCTCGAATATCTCGTTCTTTGGATGGTGAAATACAAGCGTATAGATATTGCATGAAATTTTCATGAAAATGCATTAGAGTTGTTTCGAAAAAAGCCTCGACAAACATTTTGGGGACTATTTTTCTATCACATATTTTGCAAATTAACTGCTACTATCAGTATCATTTTCCCGCCACGACCGCAATGGAGCAGCATGGTAAGTTCTGATCCTTCTCCTACATGGGGAAAGAGGCCTATGCCCAGCAGTGGAATATTACAGGCTAAAGCGATCAGTATTCCAGAAAATAATTGTTTACATTTTTGCTTAATAGGACAAAAATTAATAGTGAACATGAAAGCTTAAAACTATAATAACTTATTTATATGTATGTGAGAAGTATTAGATAGAAAGTTCAAGATTCTCAGTGTTTGTCGTTCATTTTGTTTAAAATAGATTTGATATATATAACTTCATTGTTGTAGTTTGAAGCGGATTTACTTGGAGCGATGAAAACACAGGCTAGTAGATTTGTTGACAGTTTCAATGTAATTTTAGCGAATGATGTTGAGTATTTTTAATTAGCAGTCTTTGTTACTATGTTATTAAAATATGACGCAGCATAATATTATTACTAATATCGGATTGATAAATTTAAATATATTTTATTGAATACATACGACCCACAGTTTTTAGCCGCATTTGTTTTCCTCCACTAGCTTGTTTCTGTGTTCTGTATATTTATATTTTACAGCTTAAAGCCTTCCAATACAACACTATTTAAAAAAACTTTGTTTAGTCTATCGCTTTAGATTTTTGAAGAGCTGATATTTGAATTAAACTATTGTTATTTTTTTTAAGTGTTTGTTTATGAAATAATTTACTACATTTTAGCCCTTTTTTCATTTATGATTTAGGCCAATTTGTTTTTTTTTTTTCACTTAGTGCATACATATGTCACATGTTTAGCGTTACACATAGATACGACTCAATTACAAATACAGCTACGCACACATTACTGCTACGCCGTAGCTGGTATACTCGTAGTAGCTATAACTCGGCGGTTGGCTGACGGCAGCTTAGAGGCTTATACGCACCGGTGGCCTGCCAACGTACTGCCAGCGATTGTAATGAAATTTAGCTTTGAGTGAATTTTTGGATTAAAAACAGACAAAACTAACGTTTGAAACATTTACAACGTTCCTTTGTGAGAGTTAAGATAAGCAGATTACAGTACGGCTACGGAAAAAAAACCATAAGAGTCGTAAAATGTTTTAGTAATCAAAGCAACGTCAACTAGCGATATTGTAGTCTCTTTCATACCGGCGTACATAAATACGTAATTGTTTAACCGAAAAATATGATCAAAACTCTTCTAATCGATTTGGGGGGGGGGGATTTAAAATGGTTTACGAGTCTTTCCAAGCTATCATGAATTAAAACAAAATTATAAAGTATCAAAGTTAAAGTAGTTCGTTTAGTCACAACCTATAAATATCTTGCCGGTAGGCTTATACTTTTATATATTAAGAGTGCATCATTTCATCACTTCAGCCTAATATAGTCCACTGCTGGACATAAGCCTCCACAAGTTCGCGCCATGTGTTTTGCCCATAGTCACCACGCTGGGCAGACGGGATGGTGACCGTATATTAAGAGTACGTATTTATGTATTGACATTGATATAAAAACTACTAATAGTAACTCATGATTTATTAAAAGAAATTAATAAACAAAGTTCTGTAATCCGTAATTATTTTAATAAAGAAATACATTATACTCAATATCATAAATAGGCAAATAAACCATTCGAACAAATGCGAAAACCTTTTATACATTACTAATTGTTATGATAATTTGATAAACTACCCCCGGTATTAATTCTAAATGTTTTCAGTTAAGATCGACGGTGTGCTCATTAAAATTTTCCTCAAAACAATCTCAATATTTCCGTACCTTATGAAAGCATCCCTTTGTAGGGTAACCACGATTTTTCCTGTAATAAAGTAGTTTATTTTTAAAAATTCCAATTTCTGCTCGTAATAGCAGTTTAGGTATAAGGCAAACGGATCTCGATTAATTGTTATTTTTGTGGTAACCGACCACCAATATATAAAACTACAACGATTAATTTAAGTAAAAACTGCCTTAAGATATGTCGTTTTTTTATTGTTTTTCTTTTTTAATTTAACATTTTCATTTTTTTTTTACTTAAACCATTACTCATCGAATTAATAATATTATTTTACTTAAATTAACTTAAATAAATACGATACAAAATCGGTGTATGTCGTTTATGTCGTGTTATAAGTTGTTGGTAGTTGCTTTTGTTTAGTTCCATTTTAGTTTCATAAAATGCTTTTTTAAGTCACATAATTTTCTTTTTCAATAAAATAACTTAAAGTTTTAAATAATTATAACAATTTGAATTTTTAATAACTAATTTTGCTTTCAAGTCTTACTTCAAAGTCAGCTAAGCCTCATTATATCTTATACAATATATGTATATGTATAATATAATAATATATGTATTTATTATATTAAATATAATAATATATGTATTTTTACTATAAAATTAACGCTTTTATTTCACTCGTTCAAAAGCAATCACATAATATTTTATTTTTGGTATATATTTCTGTATATAACAACCGCTCTGAGTAGTCTAGTAAGTCTGGTGCGTGTAATCTCCTAAAACCCCGACGGTTTGCGGAATCGATTCCCGCTCGGGATGGATATTTGTATATGTACAAATATTCCTATTCAGTTTGGATGTCTGTCCTTGCGGGTCTTCCCACTGTGCTTCGAAGCTGAAAGCCGTGGATCCCGGTTGTTATCATAAAATATCTGATAGCGATCGTTACTTATAATAGGGAACATATCCGCCAACTCGCAGTTGCGCAGAGTGGTAGATTAGGCTCCAATCCATCTCCTACATGGAGAAAAAGATCTAAGCCCAGCATATATGTATGTTGCAGACTGAATCATATATTTCTGCACAAGAATATTGATAAATATTTGTTAAAGTATTTTCTCACGGCGACACATCGTTACTTGATTACTTAGTTATTATATAAAGTGTAATACAATCACTGAACAATATTGGTTAATTATTTCAAAGCATTTGCAAATCGCTTTACACGAATGCTAGCAACGTTTCAAATTCAGCGCTAAATAATAAACAGATCCCGGTAAGTCACTAAAGACCCGGTCTCCAGTTGTAATTCGGACAACGGATTAGCTTTGCAAGCTCGTAATACCAAGTGCTTTGGGTAAAATTACACTTGAAACGAACTAGTTTAGCTAATAATATATTTCTTAAAGAAATTAGTTTTAATCATAAACCTTCTTAATAAAAACGTCTTATCAAAATAAATGAGTGTCGAAATAACTTAGTAATGTGTAGGAATCCGAAAACATTATATATAATATTTTACAGTACAGCAGTGAATAAATTAAAAAATATAATTTTGAATAAAGATTAAAGTCAATAATCTAGCAGTAATCATTGTCGTCCTACCGCGTAATCTCTGTGCTTTACCGTAAGTCCATTTAATCATCTAACAAGCCCCGGTAAAGAAAACACTGCAAGCGCTCGAGCTCCTACAAGCCAGATTTGCTTAAATTATTCAAAGCAGTATGCGCAACATACGTGAGTTTGAGGTTTATTGCTTCACATGTAACTATTGAAATTTAAAACGATATATATATAAATGGAACGTAACATCCTCGTGACAATATAAAAATCTAAAAAATAAGAAAGTTAATTATAAAATCCAATAGAAAAAAATATGTATTTGACAATTTCAGTATTTATTTAATAGCAAATCTAAAATCTAGTGCCTCATTCATTTATAATTATAAATAAAAATTAAATAACTAAATGCCTTGCATGCATTATAAAAAATACAGTCAATACAAGCCAACACGCCCTGGCCACACATTTGAATAATATGTAGGTAATATACACATATATTTATCATGAGTGGGGGTCCGATTCGCGTCGTCTAAGATTCAGCTAGTATCTATAACTACTATCACACCTCACGAATTAATTACATTTATTTGATTCTCGTCATGTTGTTTCAGACGGAGATTTGCTCAAGCGCGCTCACAGACGTCATCCACGCCGTTATCAACGGAACCGACGGTTGCCTCTTTTGCTTTGGACACGCAGGACTAGGTGAGCATATTCTTATATATAATTATCATAAGCATACATACTTAAAAGCTTATATATTTTAGTAAGATTGAAGAGGTTACTTTATAGGTAACGTGGTATAAGCATGCAATGACAGAGAAAATGTAACATTTAAGTCACACACACAAACAGACACCTTAATTCCGCTTAGTATACTTATTAGTATGATTAGCCCGTTGGAGCAGTTTGTAGTAACCCTGCATTCTGCTCCGGGGTTTGTGAGTTCGATTCCCACCCCGGGTCTGGGTGTAATATATATTTATTTACAGTACAGTCGTCTGTTACCAACACACACAAGCATTGAGTTGTTTACTTTAGGAATAGACGACCGTGTGTGTGTGTGTGTGTGTGTGTGTTGTAGATATTTATTTATTATGTATTTAATTGAGTCTTTAATTTAATTTATTAGTGACGTGGCTACAATTCAACGAATTTTGTCCTCAATAGTATTTCACTTGAACATCTCGATCGCACATTGCTGTAGGGCCTATAAACTACTATCCTATACTCTAACAATGCCACATTCTCAGTCTTTTCAAGTCCTCTCACGGTCTTTTCAATGTATCCTTATTTATTTAAAATATGCAAGAGTCACATATTGTATGAAAAAAAAATGCGAAAGAAGTTTCTCGAACATTATAAAATTTTATTATATGAAAAATATAAATCTTATTTCCTCACACCGTGTTAACTAAATCATTTTGGAAAATTGTTTACAGAAGCTGTTTTTTTTTTAATATTATTTTTCAAACAAAATTTTATTCATGCACTTTCATTAGGTGAATAGAAAAACTTTATTTTCCTAATTTTTTTAATTGTATTGGATATAAGGAATATAGTATTTACGTTTGTATTTATTGAACAAACTTAATGTTCTTTTTTTTTTCATTATGTTTTTTTTTTAATTATCATGTTTTTGGTTTATCTGTCACATTGAAATTGCACGCTCATTTTATACTTTGACACTCATCCACTACACATATATTGACTAGCCCGTTGGCGCAGTTTGTAGTGACCCTGCTTTTTGCTCCGAGGGTTGTGGGTTCGATTCCCACCCCGAGTCTGGGTGTAATATAAATATTTATTTATATATTTATATATGTATTATTTATAAGTATATTTATCGAAAAAAAAAAAAATATGTAGCTATATACCAGTCGGCTGTTACCTATAACACAAGCATTAAGTTGTTTACTTTAGGAACAGACGACCGTGTGTGTATTGTGTAGATATTTATTTATTTATTTATTTATTATATAGTATATCTTATAAACACGAACGTGCCAATTCCGCGTAAACTCGGGGTTTTCTTAGTTACATATACAATAATTTTATAGCTGTGTGGCTACGGTATTAAAGAATATAGCCACCCCCTCTCTTCCCATAAGTGTCGTAAGAGGCGACTAAGGGATAATACAGTTCCACTATCACCTCGGAACTTATAAAGCCGACCGATGGCGGGATAACCATCCGACTGCTGGGTTTGAAATACACAGGCCTAGGACGAGCAGCAGCGTCTTCGGTGCGACAAAGCCAGCCCTGCGGTCACCAACCTGCCTGCCCAGCGTGGTGACTATGGGCAAAACATATGAGTTCGCGCCATTTTTGGCCCGAACTGATGTGATGGCTGATGTGATGATGATGATGTGATGAAATTTTAGCAATACTCAGCGTAGTTAAGAGGGAAGGAGTTCTCACAATTTTTTTGTTTATAATATGCATATGAATAACATTCTCCTATGTATGAATAATGTAGATTTTGAATTTATTGTTTTTGTCAATAAAAAAATTAGTGTGCTTTAGATCACACGACTGAAATAAAACTTACGAAACGTAACTCTCTTTCTCCTTCTATCTTCACTAACTTATATCTCCCACTCCACTTCCGTTTGCATCACACAATCACACTTTTCATAACGCTCCCATCACGCATTCAACAGCTTACTACCCAACGCTTCTTAGTCAAACGTACGTAAAGAAATTTTATTTCAAAAAACCCTTTGTTAATAGTAACCGATTGAGTTTTTTTTTAGGTTTTCTTGATTTGAATCCAAAAAATTTCATTTCAATAAAGAGATTTCTGATTTAATTTTGTTTCAATAATCGAATTTTTATGAGTGGTAAACATTTTAATATAAGCAAATTGGTGTATCACTAAAGAAATAACACGTTCCCAAATTTTGGATTTACCGTAAAATATTCAGTCTGTAAGCCTGCAAGTTGCACTATTTATAAGACAACCGCCGTGAAACTCTGGCGAAGATTTGCATCAAAATGGAAGGCGGTAACAGTTAATTGAAACTTTAATACTGGATGGAGCAACTTATCTACTTAAACTAGGTGGTAAAAGGAGTAGTGTATCTTTTAATTAAAAATAAAATTAGTTTAAAATTATCGACTTTTGATAATAGTAATATAATTATTTATATATAAATATTTGATAACTTTATTTCAATAATTTCTTCATTTCTTATTTATATCGTGATGTAATATAGGCTATAAAATGTCGAAATACGATCTTATGAAGCGGTTAGTAATAATCCCGTTATCGTCAAAAAGACTGTATGGGTGAACTTTGAAGTGAATGTTTTGTTTTTTATTGATTTTATTTATTTTTTATGCATAATTTAAAAAAAAAATATTAGCATTCTGCACTCCTTCTCTATAATTATAAACTATAAGTGTGCCAAAATTTCGCAGTTGTATATACCGCATAACTTTCTACTGGATGTACCGATTTTGATCATTCTTTTTTTGTTAGAAAGGGGATATCCCTAGTTTGGTACCGTGATAAGTAAACCAGGATCTGATGATGGGATCTTAGAGAAATCGAGGGAAACTCTCGAAAATCCACAATAACTTCTTACTAGGTGTACCGATTTTGATAAATTTTAATTTTATCGAAAGCTGATGTTTATCATGTGGTCACATATAAATTTTATTGAGATCTGATAACTACTTTTTGAGTAATCTTTGATAACACGTAGTTACTTGACTTTTTTTTCGTCGATCTCCCTCCGCGCAATTTTCGTAAAAACAGGTAAAACTTTTTGCTTCACGTATGAATATATAGAGATTATACACTAATTAATAGGCAAATAATTTTCGATTTTCTTCGAATTTGGTATTTTCTTCGAAAGTAAAAATTGTACCTATAATATACCACAAATTGTACAGTAATAGTAATAAAGATGATAGAAATTCTTTTCATTCCCTAGACGTCTGAGCTCATATGAAACTCTCACATTCAGTTGACGCGAGCTGCCAAAAGGAGAAATCATTTATCTTAGATACGTTACCTGAATAAGTAGAAGGTTCAATTTTATATTGCTTTGTAAGGTTATTTTAAAATACTTGCATTTTCGTAGTTGTAAGATTGTCAGAATTATTAACGTTTGCGGTGACTGCTAAATTTTTTTAATTACAGGGTGATCTTTCAAAGATGATTTATATGATTAGTTGATTAAGCTTATAACATCCTACAGCGAGACATACGTCTTTCTCCATATATAAGAATGGTCATAACTCAATCCATCACGATACTCTATTGTGGGTCTATTGTGGTCTATAATAACAACCATGTTCTCTGAAGCACAGTGGGAAGATCCTCAAAGACAGACACCCAGACCGAAAATCAATCTAAAATTATATTTTATATTCTAAAATTCCGAATGAAATCGAACCCACAGCAAATGGTTTTTCGGATACTACGGATGTAAAATAAAAAGAATTCAGTGATAATAAACATTAAAAAATCAGCACACAAAAGCCCTGTCCTTAAAATGAAATAAAATACACTTAAACGATTTTCTTAATAAATGAGAAGATATTATAAACGACTGGCGCCGACAATGTAAGTCTTACTCAGCGGCGAGGATTAAGGTTTTAAATGCAAATTGAATGAAAGCCGCGGACGGAAGTTAGAGGGAACGTGGCTGGAATCCCGCGGAAACCTGACTTACTGTATCATCCTGCTTATTTTGGGGATCGGCCCGCGGAGTGAATAATTAGAAGCTCGTTTTAATTACATCGGCGAGGTATAGGTGACGTCGGAATATTGCTGAGGATGTGTCGTAAATTGGGTACAATGGAAATTTATGTACCGAATTTAACTATGAGTGGTTACACTACCGAGTTTTAATGTAATGATCATAAATTTAAGTCTGTTTTACTTTATTAACTTAATGCGGTAAACAGAAATATAATTAACGATAAAAAAATTGTACCTTAGAAACTTTCCCCCGTCTTAGAAAGTCCTCCTGTGACCACGGTAGTATCCGAAACGTCGGGCATTAAAAAAAATAAACTACGATAAAATTCGAAAAACTTGTTGCATTATAATGTACCTTAGAAACTTTAATTTTACTAAAATATTAAATTTTCAATATTATATTAACTAAAATTTAAATTTTTCTTTAAACGACCTGTTTGCTAATATGATGCTACAACCACTTAGTGTAAAATAATTATTTGTTATAATAGTGTGTGAAAACACCTAGAACGTCTGCTTTTGTACATATTTATTGAACACAATTCAGTAATACCTGCATCCTTTGTTTATATAGATAAGGTTTCTATAAACTAATTATCAAAAATTGTATGTCATATTAATAATTCCAGATATTGACCACATACATATATGTGTACCTATAGTATAAAATGTATGAGTTTTATCTTATATTATTTTATCCAGGCAAGTCGTACACAATGTTGGGGCGACCGGAATCTTCCGCTTCACTGGGTGCTATACCATGCGCTATATCCTGGCTGTTTCGCGGCATCTCGGAGCAGAGACACAAATGCGGTACCCGCTTCTCCGTGAGGGTGTCTGCTGTTGAACTATGCACTAATACGAATCAGATACGAGATCTCTTGGCGCCATACCAAAATGGTAAGTTAATTATTATCTATGAATGATTTTATGTCTGAAAAGTGGAAAAGTCACTAAACTATGTATACTATACCTTAAATGTGAGCATCATTAGTAACAGTAATTTGAAAAGTATATTATATTTTACAGGTACAATAATGTTTCCCCTTAATGTAATTTAGCATTAATTAGATGGGTAAAATATTAAATAATATATCTTTTTACCAGATACCGAACAGTCACCAGGAGTATACCTTCGCGATGATCCTCTTTTTGGCACACATCTACAAAATCAGTCAGAGCTTCGTGTACATAGCGCTGAGAAAGCAGCATTTTATTTAGATGCAGCGTTAGCAACACGCGGAACGAGAGAAGAGGGAAAAGACAGTCATCTACTGTATACATTACATATTTACCAGTACAGCGTCGGCGGAAAAGGTGCAGGTAAGAACTTAGAATTTTAAACTTCAATTGTTGTACAATTCTTGTATTATATTATTCTACTTTGGGTTAGAATAATACCTGAATATTCTTGAATTTTTCTCCTAGATATAAAATTATATACAGATTAAAAAAAAAATAATGCATTTATTTCATAACTAATAATTGTAACATTATTCTTTTAAAATAACTTCAATATAGTTATTGACACTGTACCGCTGATTTTTTGACTTAAAAGTAACTGAATCTTTGATTAATCTCGTTCAGGCAAATGTCTAGAGCCTTCTCTGTGGAATTTAAAATAACAATTCGTTTTTTATTTACAGTTGCCGGAGGCCGAAGCCGTTTGCACTTGATAGATTTAGGGAATTCCGAACGAGGAAAAACCAACGGAGGTATACCATTATCGGGGCTTGGGAATATACTTCTTGCAATATTTAATGGCCAAAGACATTTGCCATATCGAGACCATAATCTGACACATGTTTTAAAAGAATGCTTAGGCTCCTTGACATGTCACACCGCTATGATTGTCCATGTCTCTCCCAATGTTCAAAACTATTCCGACACTTTAACAACATTACAGTTGGCGTCTAGAATACATAGATTACGAAGAAGAAAAGTAAAATATAGTTCAAACAATAACACTGGGTCTGGGGGTAGTTCTGGTGAAGACGCCTCGAAACCAAGTAGTAGTGAACCTGACCCCTCAAGTAGTGACCTATCAGCCGATACAGTAATTTATATTGGCCCTTTAGATGATGCAACTGATGGCGAGCACCCGCCAGTTTATATACCAAATATCAACTCTGGTGACAATAGGTGTGTTTTAAGTAAAGCTTTAAAAGGTTCAGCAGCTGAACAAAAACACAAATCATCTCTGTCTAAGGTTGTAGAAGAAAAAAGTCCTGTCCACAAACTTCATTCATCACCAAAAGCGTCACCATTGAAAAACGTAACGCAACCTAATTTCACACCAAAATCCTCACCCATACATACATCTTCATTAAAAGGCACACCTATGAAAAAACAAGGTTCCAAACATGGTGAAGAAGGAAAAAATACAAGCGACGAACAGTGGATCGATGGCCCTAGAATATCAAAGTCAAAACTAGTCGAAGCAAGGCATATAATCAAAGAAACACAAGGTAAAAAGAGAGAGACTTGGATAGATGGTCCTATGCAAGAAACTAAAATTCCACTACAATTTGAATCAGTACCAATTCAACCAAATGCGCTCCCATTGCAGATGGGTGTACTTAACTCGCTTGGAAACGAAAGTATAGGATATGGATATATGGACAACCACAAGAAAAATATGATAAAAAAATGGGTCGAAAATCAAACTTCTCAAATTCATAAGTCCAGGCATAGCTCTCCCAGTCATAAAGTTCAGCAACCTCATAAAGAAGGCCAAAAGTTACCCGAAGAAGTAGAAACGATACATAGAATGGAAATTAAAGATGCATCAAGAAGAATTCACGTAGAAGAATCTACTATTAGAACAGGATTAAAGGCTGGTTCAAAGGGTATGGTAATCGAAGAGGAAAATGTTGGCCCACCTGATCTCAATTCTGTTCGAAAGTCGTCCAGTACACGATCATCTGCAAAAAATGAACCCGATGAAGATGACGATAGTGAAGAATTAGCAGAAATACCACCAGCACTACCCTTAATGAACCCCAGTAGCCTAAGTAGTCGAGAAGTGTCAATGGAAAGCTTGGATAGTAAATACAAAGAAAGAATGAGAATGGACGATGATCTAGTTTCTACTCATAGCAGAGATATTGATTTGCACGGAATGAGTAAAGGCCCAGCAGATGATGAAGAAGATATTCTAGAAATTATAGAAGTTGAAGAGCCATTAGAGCCAGTTCCGATGCAAGATTGTTGTCTACAAGTTACAGAGGAAGATATTGCTTATTGCATGGGTTACTCTGACCATCATTTTCTAGATATGGAACGAGAAGATGGCGAAGACCATCCCCTTAGGATTTTAAGTCAAGAGAATTTAACTGTTGCTTCAACTTTTACAGATACACTTTCCATGTACAGTGAAGTTGAAAGACAGATAAGAAACGAAGCATATCTCAGACAAACTATAGGATTCTATACGCACAATTTTGGAGATCATCCGCCAGACTTAAACCCGCACGAAAGCTTACCTTCGTCACGCTCAAGGTTAGAGGAACTAATGGGCTTAACAGAGTTATATGGTTCTCGTAGAATGTTAGACAGTAGTAGTAATATACCAACTCCTAGAATTAATCCTCAATTTCAATCACTTTCAATGTGTAACGTTAGAGATACTGAAGATTATCACGGCGATGGATCTGTTTACAGTGAACCTGCATATCGACCAAGTGATAAGATTTGTGATAGTTGCAAAAGAACTATGTCGAGACCAGGCAGCGCAGTAGGTGAATGTGAGGCATATCATGATTTAAATATAGCACATAATGATGCATACGGCCCTTTTGAGAGATATAGATCTAATGACATTACGGATGCCCGAATAGCTTCTTTGAGGCACCCAGATGGAGCATCTGATCCTAATTTAAGAGAAGAAAACCGGATTCCTGGTAGTGGAGCTCCATCTAATAATTTTAAAGAACTTAAATCAAATTTACATCTAGAAGTAGCACCACCGGTTGTTACTACTGAACCACGATCAGAAAAATGTGAAAAAGGTGATAAAAATGTAGCGAGAGTAGCAGCAAGTTGTAAACCAGATGGATATGACAGTGGGCATGAATCTACGCCCAGAACTGGTAAACACAGCCCTGCAGCAACTTCGAGAAGAGCAGAATCTGGATATGATTCAGTTCCAAGAGATTCTGATGCGTCCTCCTTAGATTCATACCCGACTCGAAGAGCAGCGGTCGCAAGAGCGCACGCAAAAAAACATACAACAGCTAAATATAAGCAACACAGTGACCGATCATTCTGTTCGTGGCTACGAAACCCTTTCACCTGCAAATATGCGGACACCGATCCTGAAATTAGTGACTTTTAACAATAATTTAAAAACTATATATTAGGTACAAAATCGTACATTTACATAATCTTAAAATCTAAATAGTTATATCATTAAGCTACGTTACCGAATTTAATCTGGAGACTGCTTTTGTACTCTAGACGTACTCGTATTTATACAACAAAAGCTTTGGCACTGATCCAATGAGGTTACCACTGTATTTTTCTAAACCTTATGAAGCTTCTAGTTCTGCTCCGAAATATATTTTTAAAGACGTACTTAGTGAATTTATTGAATTGATAAATGTAACACATTTGTAAATATTAAAGACAGACGTGTTATGCAACGAAAACGAATCGACCCATTTATAGTGTACTATTTCTGCTCATTTTTTGTACTTTTATATAATCATCGACATCATTTTTAATTGGTACGTTTCTATTAATCGCAACTGTTGTATAAGCTTTTTATAAGAATTGTATAAAGAAATAAAAGCAAGAGTCTTCCTCCGTCTTCCCCGCCTCTGTTGTCGCATTGTGAAGGCACTGCGATGTTCTCAACGTTTACTAAAATACTGATTGATCTTCTAAAATGTTTTGACGCATTTTTTCCAATCACTTAAAACATTTTTACTAAAACTTTTATATGTATATTTTTTAAAACTGATGTTGATTTTTAAAATGCCATTATCAAAGCATCTTTCAACATGTCCTTGGAATATTTCATTACATTTTTTTATTATATTAAGTGAATGGATCGAATGTTATTTTATATTAATATAAAAAAATTATCTAGTAATAAGACTGTTGTGTCATTGGCCATGTTCTGAATAGCTTTAATATTTTATTGTCATCTTCAAAATCGACGAGACAGTTTGTAAATAATACTCGAATGCAATCACTATGGCTTTATAAAATGTTGGTAAACTTAGTTATCGCTTTATTGTCAATGTTCTGTTATAAACCATTTAATATTATATAAATATATATCGTAAATTCTACTATGCGTTCGTATTAGTTTAAAATAAAATGTTCAATTTGAACTGAAACATGTTTTGTTTTTATTTTTTCATCATCCTTTTTCTCATTCAGCCACGTTAAATATTCATATTCTAAAATATATATATCACAACTGGTAAAAAGATTAGTTTTACAATTCATAACTTAAGAACTAAATATTTACACATAGTTATGGTACAAATCATGTCTGCGTAGAATATTTCAATAAATTTTCACAATCTTTTATTATCTTTTCGTATACAAAGTTTAATGAGTAAGAAATTAGAAGTATAAAAACATTTTTAAGCAATAAAATTCAAATGAAACATTTACACCAGCCTACCAAGCAGCAAACCTCATGAATAAATAACGTAAAACTTGAAACTCTACCCTTGGTAATTCGAAAATCTTATGGGATACAAACTTTATCCCCATGCAAAAACTTTTAAGGGGAGCCCTATTATCTTTCATTTCTCATGTAATTTAACATTCTCCTTACGCCTCGGGTGAATCATGCTATCAAACACTACGTTACCCTCTTTAGGGGTGACAACTTTTTTCAGAAATCTCCCAATAATTTGGCAAAGTGGCAGCTGCTTAGGCCATAACGATTATCGGGCGCTAAAAAGATTTTCGTTTACGTTCACTCGCTGAGATTTTAGGGGAAAACCGATGTCATTATGAATGCCATTAGCCTTCGTTTCTGTAGAGAAAACTCGAGCAAGCGTAAGTGTACTCCACTGTATAGTATGAAATTGTGTTAAAGTGTGAATCTATGTATGGCAATCTCGATTTCTCTGGGATCCCATCATCAAATCCTGGTTTCCTTATCATGGTACTAAACTAGGAATATCTCCTTTCCAACAAAAAATAATAATCAAAATCGGTACATCTAGTAAAAAGTTATGTGGTATAATACAACGTAGGTCGACGAAAAAAGCTTCAAGTAAAAACGCATTATTAGATTTAACTCAAAAAGTAGTTGTTAGATCTTAAATAAATTTAAATAGGACCAAATGACACACAGCACCTTTCGATTAAAAATTTTTTAGTCGAAATCAGTCCACCCGGTCGAAAGTTCTGATGTCACATACATAAAAAAACTAATTCGAATTGAGAACCTAGCCTTACATCGTAGTAGATACTTTAGTTATAAAACATATGAAGAATATGTTCTAAAATTTTAGATATCGCAAAATCTTTCACAAAAGGCTATATTACTTACACATTGTATATGATCTCATTTTTCTCCCCTCTAATGACACTACATTTAATAATGCCGACTCTGTCGCGATACATAATACCAAAATAAGAACAAAACACGAAGAATAACGCGGGATAAAGGCGGTACACGCGTCGGCCGGGGAGTCGAACCCGGTACGTGACGCGAAGACGAAATTCAGACGACATATCGAAACTTCATTCAGATAAAAATGCGAATAAAAAACCACCTTAAGACCTACGCATTAGAGGTGATAGAGAATTTGGTTTTTGTTTATGTGAAATATTTTGTACGTGATGTGCAAAGGAAGTATGGATATTATACATATAGATATCAATATCGGCCTGGTGTTGTAAGTATAAACATAGGGTATAGATAAATATGATCTATAATAGCTAATTAAATGATGAGTTTTGCTTATTGACATCACATTCTAGAATAACTAGTGTTAACATAATTTAGATACTGGATATCAGATTACTAATAAAACTCATCTAGGTGTAGAGAATCCCCTTCGACTGACAAATTTAAAAATGGCGCTTAGATAACTTCTGCTATTATTAAGAAAATATCTCATTACGTAACTATAGAATGAAAAAGCTAAAGAAAGGAATTTTGAAGGAAGATCAATTAAAGAAGATAAAAGACATTATAATGGCATAAGTGGTACAAGGTAACAACAAGTTTTGTTTCTTAAAAAATGGTCCAAGTTTTGTGAGCATAAATAACTCAAAAGTTTACATAATCAATATTGATTAACGTTCTCACACGCGTTTTCTTTTAAGCTGTATAGGTACTCAAATTAACCATTTAAAGAAGGCCCTCATTAAGGTCATACAAGTATAATACTTGATATTTGATAGAACAAAAATAAAGTTATTGGCTTTAGACTTTTATTTATTTATTTATTTACTTATAAGGGATGGTACACAGCACAGAAAATTATAAAACAAACAAGAATGAAATATAATCAAAAAGGCCAATTACGACCATCCATCCATAAAAAAAAAACTAATATTGCGTTGTGACAAAATATCAGTATATCATATATAATATGTGTATAACTGCAATAAGGTATATATATATATATATATATATATATATATATATATATATATATATATATATATATATATATACTTTATATATATATATATATATATATATATATATATATATATACTTTATTGCACTAAAAATAATGTACGGAAAAATTACACACAAAGTTGATGGCAAAGGTGGACCTTATCTCTAGAAGAGATCTCTTCCAGTCAACCAATGGTCATGAGAGAGAGTGTTATATAACGGTGAATACAGTGCAAGAAATTTAAAAATATTATTATTATAAAAGAAAAAATATTATTATAAAAGTAAAATTATTATATCACCTTTTGAAAAGTTGAATAGCGTTATTAAGAATTATATATTAAAATAGTAAAGTATAAATATATGATAAACAGAATATTAATCATCACCACGTTTCGACCTGTAATATCTCACTGCTGGGTATAGCCCTCTTTCTGCATGTAGAAAAATGCATTTGACCTTAATTTACCACGCTGCTCTACTGCAAGTTGCTGGATATATTCCCTACTATGAGTAACGATCGCTATGATAGCTTGACGTCCTCTCCGAGGCACAATGGGGAGACCTATAGTGACAGACATATAAACCAAAATGAAATGTAAGTACAAACATCCATCGCGAGCGGGAATCAAACCTGCAAACCGCTGATGTATAGGCGTTGACACGGTACAGGCATCCTGTATAAGAGCGGTTCTTAGAAAGGATCAGCTGGACAAATAAGAGCTTGTCATTGAATATGTTTAATATTTTCTGAGATTTATGATTGGGTAAGATCAAAGCCTTAACTCTAATTCCATATTTCGCATCTCGTATTCCACACAAATAAATGTCTCAGACAAATCAAGGAAGAAACGTATAGAATTCTAATTTTACACATCAACTTTTATCTTTTTAACCGACTTCGAAAAAAGGAGGAAGTTACTCAATTCGACCGTATATATATATTTTTAATGTATGTTCGAGGTTAACTTTGTCGTTTATTAACCAATTTTCATAATTATTTTTTTGTTGGAAAGGAGATATCCCCAGTGTGGTGCCATGATAAGGAAACCAAGATCTCACGAAGAGATCCGGGTGTACCGATTTTGATAATTTTTAATTTAATCGAAAACTGATATTTATCATGTGGTCAAATATAAATTTCATCGAGATCGAGTCGGTTTTTTGCGTTTACCTGCAAACACAATTATTTCATATCCTAATTCACATAAAAATACCACACATATATATGTATAGGTTGATACGAAGTTATTTATCCATTACTGGCGCTTGTTAGGAATAAGTCATTTTTTTTTTACCACAAACCTTGGCGGTCGCAAATCGAATTTGTCTCCTTCGAGTTGAGCCAAATCAATCTGCATTATCCAAGTGACAACACTACGATTTAAGTCACAAACTTAAATATTTTTTTAATATCAGTAAGTTTATATAATAATGAATAAATAACTGACGTAGAGCACGGCAGGAAATGTCATGCTCATATTATGCAGCCCAACTGCGGTCCAACCTCGACCTTACAGAAGATTACAGCTAAGTAATACTGTTTTCAAACAGTGTTGTATTCCTGTTGGTGAGTAAGGTGACCAGAACTCTTGGGGGGGGATAAGGTCTGCAATACGTTTGCGATGTTTTTAGTGTTGCAGACGTCTATAAGCTACGGTAGTCGCTTACCATCAGGTGAGCCGTACGCTTGTTTTTCGTTAGTTATATAACAAATAAATAAATAAACGCCTCATACTCAACAACCCACACTAGGATTTTCTCCTGTGTTGGAAAACCGGAAAGACATATACAATACACAAACGCCCAGACGACGGCAAATATCTGTATGGCCAATACAAATATTTGCCATGTGCGGGCATCGAATCCGCAACCGCCAGTCAAAAGTACCAAACAATCTCACACTAATTCTCACAGTGACTAGTTAGCATATTCTACTTTTTATAACAGACGTCTGCGATACACAGCAGCATTACAAGTGCGTTTTAAGCCTACCATCGCTACCAACACAGAGTTACTTACTACTTTACCAAAGGAACACACATCCACCTCACTACTTGATAGCAGTATTTTTTGTAATGATCTTCTGTTAAACCAATTAGAAAGGGACAATTTTAGACTTTAGAGAATGATAAAAAAAAATATGAAAAATACCTCGCTTAATCGTATGAATTACGCTATAGTCTAAAACGTGTTGAAAGGCGTCTGAAGGCGATGCGATTTCTCAGGATTTGAGGAGCGACTCAAACTTTAAGGCACGCATTTTACAATGTTTACACTTCATCGAGAAATTTATTTTTGGTTTACCCATACATATAAATATAACACACTTATTTAATCGGTTTAAATAGGTATTACGAGTTATTTAAACTCAAATAGGTTTTGAGTGTCGTAGTCATTATATTTATTTACTTTTTTCCTTTATTTTGGGAACAAACTGTATTACAATAATATACAGAATGACAACCAAAATAGTATCACTCAACCAAAAACAGTTTCTGATATTACAATAGAACATATTACAAAGTTGCTATTCATATTAGACGAATAAGGGCATTCAAGGAATAAGGGACTTATCTATTTAAAAAAAAATCAAATATAAATCTGAAAAAATCAAAATTAAAATTACTATTAAAATCAAAATAAAAAATGAAAAATAAATTAAAAGAACATTACGAATATTAAACATAAATCACAGATACATCACATCAACCCATTAATCACATGCAATTTATATTTATTGAGAGAGAGATGAAAAATGTTAATATTTAAAAACAAATCGCGGTACTGGGCACATCTTCTGTTAATAAACGTATTTTTGGAAAAAAATATAGTGAAATTTACTGCTTACATTTATATTAATAATTTTGTGTCAAATATTTTGAAACTGTATAAATACCCGTCTTAATTTAAGCATAAATGACAAACTGTACCCATACACAATTTGTCAACCAATTCTATCATTATTTTGGATCAATATCCAAAACTGATTCTTAATATACATACCTATATGCTGTTAGATGCCGTGTGGTGTCGGCCGAGTAGAATAGCACACCCCCTTTCTTCCCGTTGGGGTCGTAAAGGGGGGCGAGGGATAAACCTGGTTCAAAATCATCAGGGTCCTGGAGAAGGAAAACTTCATTTGAAACCCGGAATGGGGTCTCCGTCAAGCATTCGTGGCATAGCTCTAAAATGCGAAAGACTCCTGCAGCCGAACTGGCTCCACACGTATCAACTCGTCGTTCCTGTGGGCCTAGCTAGAGAAGTCGAGAGGGGGGCGCAGAGCTTAGGCAACTCTGCGTTTTCCTGAAGAGTGTCCTAGGTGACACAGTGTCTATCTGACTATGTCTAAATCGTCTGCAATAGACGGACTAAGGCCAATGATGATGATGATGATGCTGTTGGATCATATATTTTATCAAAAACAAAATATTTAGCTATAACAGTCGGCTGTTACTTGTAATACAAGCATTAAGTTGCATATCATGGGAACATACGGGCGTTTGTGTATGTTATAAGATATTTATTAATTTTTTTAACCTATGCATTATTACAAACTTCCAAAATAAGAAAAATGAAATTTCCATATTGTATAATATGGTATAATATAATTAAAAAAATAACAAATAATCCAATTAGTTAAAAACAGGTTTGTTATAAATATAATCAAAATAAAAATCCTTATATAATATATAATTACCGTACTTAAAATTATACAGACTATTAATAATTAAAATTGATTCACGTTTAATGAAAACTCATAATGGAAACAGAATCTTTATTTCTTTAGCTATCTTTTATACGACGGATTAAAAATGTCATTTTAAAGTAAACAAATAACACATAATCCAAGTCTTTTTGATTGCAAGTCGTCGTAAACAACTGTCAGCAATTTATCTGGATAGACTCAAGGCGAATTAGTAGGTAACTACTATTGGTTCTCACGAGTAAATGATTAAATTTATAAAGTTTTAGGTAGACGGAAAAATACTAAAAAGTAAGTAAATAAACCAAGAATTACGCTTTTACAAGTGTGACTTTGACAGAATTAGAAATAGTTAATATTATATACGACGCTACAGAATACCTTGTTATATAGACGCCTGACTCCTCACATATATGATTCATATATATGTATAGCATACCACTACTGGGAATAGGCCTCTTTCTCCATGTTGGGTCAGAGCTTAATCTATCACGCTACTCCACTGCAGGTTGGCGCGTTTCCTATATACATACACATCTAAATCTATCATGCTATACACAAAGCGTTCGCATTTATACATATAATTGTTCAATGACTTTCTCGCCTTGACACAATGAGTCTTTCAGTTGTCATTGCTTCTATTTATTCTCCTTTTTCTACATATGATACAATTTTTTATTTTGGGGTCTTTTCTATAGAAATTATTTTACTTACTATGTAGCTATAGTTTAAACAACTTACCTAATTTAGTTACAGTTCTTTAGACTTTCGAGTGAGAATAGAATGAAATTCAAACAAATGGTAGCATTAAAACGGATACTTAGTTTGTATTACCGACACTTTTTATTACTATCTCGTAATTTATAAGGATTTCGCGTAGTTTAATACTAAAATCTTGTCATTTCACGGATTATTTTCATGTCCAATACGTTGTAATGTTCGTAATTCTTATTTAAAGTATCACATTAAGTTGGTTATTGGAAGAGGTGGATAATCAATTACGACTACAGGTTTTACTTCATGGCTGAGTTTTCAACTGTAAACTTGTGTTTGATATCTCTTAATGCTCGAATATGGAAGAAAACATGAGAAAATAACTTCATATTTTGAGGAAAAATCCTTTGACATATTTGAAATCAAAAAGTGGAAATTAAGGACTGTTTCCTTAAAACAAAGGCTAAATCCTTAAGACCTGTTCTCTAATTAAGTCAACTTAAATATTACGGAAACGATTATAACACGTAGCATAGTCTCGACTTCTGCATAGAAACCTTACTAGCTCCTTCACTCCATTATTATTTAACAATGCCTTTACAATTGGTTAAGAGACCTTTTACTCGGCGTTTTGTCATTCACGGAGTTTCACAATAAAAAATACAGAAATAGGATGATGACGTAAATAATTATACAGCAGTATTTATATAACACTATGAATATTTATTATCAGATACCAAAGTTCAATTTCAATTTTCTCTCTTTATAGTGTTACTAGCTGTGCCCCGCTTTAATTTCCCGATTTACTCGCATTAATTTCAGGGTATAACCCACTAATATAATCATAGGCTTTTCTCGGTAAATTGACCATCAAACACAAAAAAAAATAGCTGAGATTAGCGTGTTCGAACAAACAACCTCTTAAACTTGATAGTATAGATTTTATTCTGCTTAATCTTATTCTAATATCAGCTCGCTTGCCTCGCACCATATTCACACTCCACGCCACACTCGACTGTCAAGACTGTAACAATTCACAATTTCATTTTTTCGTACTTACAGAAACAATTTCATCAAAAAGTTATATGGAACACAGACCAAATCATTTTAAAATCAACCACACTTGAGCAAAACGTTCGCAATGGTCTTATTCTGCATATGCTACGGTAACTAATGGCTATTACGCTGGCGGTTGTGGGTTCGATCCCCGCAATTGACAAACATATGTATGGGCCATACACATATTTGCCGTGGTCTGGGTGTTTATGCACTACTTGTGGTTCTCCCCAACGTGCAGCCCCGGATTTAAGGGACAACCGGCAACGGGGCAAACCGGGGAACTTGCCCCGGGCGGCAGTTTCATGGGGGCACCAAATCCTTGAGACAAGAATTTGAAATATCGAACAAGTAAAGCCTCTTTTCCTACAATCTCATATAATATCTTATTAAGTAATCGAATCATAATATAATATTTTTAAAAAACAAACTCTTGTATTTTCATACGCCCAGTTAATTTTTCAACACATACTAGTTAAGTGATTTGTGAACGCATCTTATAAGATCTAGAAAATAGAAATATAATAAAAATCTTAGAAAATCGAATAGAATCGAAAAGAAAATCGAACAGAAAATCGATTTTCAATGAATAGAAAATGGAATACAAAATCGATTTTCAATCAAAATAAAACACACTGCTATTTAAAATAATAAATCTCGCGCCACAACATGAATAACATGCTCGCGTCAAAATGCCATTGTAAATGACAGTGAGTTTGACAAGTCCACGTTCGAGTGGAAAGGCGCGCAATTTGAAACGAGGTCTAAGATCATATGTATATATGTCCGCAAATACGGCTACAAAATTAAAAATCTAATTTCTCTAATAACTCTAATTTTTATTCATAATTATACGTTTTTTTATCTTTTAACTAACTGCTTAATAAAATATGTGGGAATATGCATATCAATAAACAGAAGTTAGTATGAAAAAAAAAAATGCTATTCTGGTCTTGTCTGCATAAACGTAGGGACCTTCGATTTACTAAAGTTTATATATACCATTATATCATAAAAAATAGATTGTATATACTTTAAAATAAAATTACGTTCCCTTTATTTTATGTATCCGTACATAATCCGTATCGCTATATCAAATCTCGTCTGATTTACAACAAAATTTATTAAGGGTAGATTTTACAACGCCTACGTTAAATTTTATAGGCCATCCCTAGAATTTTTATTGAAGACAATAAGGGGTGTCTAATAAAATACGAATGATGAGCCCCGAAAAATAACGAAGTCTGTGTATATAAAAATCGAACATTTTCTTTTAGGAATTCCCTTGTTTACCCATCGTT